>NW_014333955.1:57719-70733 GCF_000341935.2 Cephus cinctus | reverse complement strand
CGCCCGCTTCTCCCCCAAATTCCCGATACCCCCCATACGATTATTTTTGTAAAAAAAAATATCCGCTACGTAATCCCTTACCATTTTTTGTCAACCCCCCGAGCCCAAAAATAGCGTCGCGACGCTGCCCGTCGAAGTCAGTCGGGCGTAACGCGAGCGCGCCGCGCGTGCGATTATTTTTAATCCCGCTTAGAGAAGAGGAAGAAAAACGCGTACCTGTGTACCAACCTTTAGACTGGAGAGTACAGAGGAAGGTTTTTGTCCTCGTGTCCTTTGTCACGCTGTACCATTGTTCCCGGTACTCCCATAGAAATCTAGTGTCGGGTTCCTCCGATTCATTTCGCGAATCTCATGCGACGCACTTTCACTCTATATACCCACTTACAGGCGCAGGGCAGATTGAACGGAAGAGGCCGAAGGAGAACGGTCCGAATTACAGGCGCACTTACATCACGGAATTCCATAAGGAGTCATCGGGGTACAAGACACGTGTCCAGTCTCCAATCTTTTGTGTATCTGATAAATATCCAATTATCGGTCATGTGAGTATCTGCCTAAACGATTACCTGGAACTTAGTCATATTCTATATCTGTATTTACAGGTCGAGGCACAATGTGGTCTTATCACTTACTAATGAAGTTCAGAGGCTGGGAGGAGGGCGCCTGCCGGAATCCTACGAATTCCAGGGATCAGCAGTAGCCACTGGTTGACCCCAGACTGTACCAGGGATTTCTCGGTTATTTTGGGGGATGAACCGAACCCTCAGTGGTAAAAGGACACGGAGCTTCCCCGTTTGGACAAACGTTAAACCCACCGACTGACCAAGTATAGCTATCATGTACGGGTTCACCCCCGTATGGCTCCCAATGTTGGGTACATATGTGGGACGCAGCTTGACCTGGCTATCGTGCGTAAAATTGATCACCCCTAGGGGTTGAGGAACGTATAGGGGTCAAAGGTTAAGGAGCATCGTGCCCAGGAGCAGAGGGGCTTACGGATCTTCCCTCAACGCCACCCTCTCCCACCGTACCCTGATGCACGATCAAATCCTTTCGTAATTTCTACCGGGAGGACCGAGTGCTGCGCTAAATATGCTGCCGAAGAGCCTGAAGAGCCTGAAGCGCAAGATGACTCCGGCAAGTAAAGGTACTTCATTAGGATGAAAGCATCCGCTTGTAAGCTCTACCCGAGCTCCCGTTCCCTTGTACTTTGGATATGCGTCGCGACGCCTGGCGTCCAACCACCCTTCCCCGTCACCCACCCTCCTGTATAGTTCTAGAGAATAGCGTTGAGATCCGGCAAGGCAGTGGTGCCTGCTGGGTACTTTGCTTTGGATTATTTTGACAGGTTGTTTAGAAAAAATCAAAATTAAGAAAAAAAATTCACTATTTCTCTCTGTGCTTCGACACTTGTAATCTTTTATAAAACAATGCAGAGGTTGAACAAATATTTTTTCAAAAATATCTCATAGCTCTTTCGTCCACGGCTGATAAGTTTATCTTATGTGTTTTAGGGTTCGTTACCCGGATTCTGTCTGCGTGTATTTCAACGAGAATGACGCACCGTGAAGAAAAATTTTTTAAATGACCGTCTGCACTGTACCCCGGTTTTCACCGTGCCGACGGAAATGCACGAAGTCGTCGTTATACGTGAATTTTCACGAAAGCGACGGAAGCAGGGTATTATCCGCGTGTAACCTTACTTAAGAAAAAGTATCTTTAACGAGACCGACGTGAACCATTAGAAATACGTAACATCCTGAAAGGATCCTTACAACGTGGTTGCTCCTAATAATGCACTGGTGAGTCGCTGCACTTTGCCGACTGGAGTAGCTGCACGTGTCAGGGACATTTTTTTTTTATTAGAATCAAGTAGCCGGCCATACAATATGAGAGCAGTGGTACCAGTATGCGTTGCCAGTGCAATACACATATGTCATATACTATATGAAAGGCATATGTAGATTTTAATTTTACTATTTCCCACGAATGGCTGATAGAGTGAAATAATTGAAAAAAAAAAATTAGGAAAAAAAGGCCATAATCTTACCTAGCCTACATATGCATATATAGACTATGTAAAATTACCACTGCACGGTATCATATATAGATTTTAATTCGACTGTATTTTCCAGGAATCTGTTATCAGGTCTGATAACAGGAAGAATAACATAATAAGGAGCATCCTCTTACCCAGCCTCTTGGAGATCTCGCTGTTATGCATTTTTGGATTCTCGTGGGCGATTTTACGCCGTTGAAGACGCGACCAGACCATAAAGGCATTCATGGGACGTTTTATGTGATCGACCTGCATCTTCTTGGCAGCGGCGGCAGCGCCCAAGGGACTCCCAAGTCCGACGCCCATAGGACCGACGCCACCACCACCACCTGGTGGTGATCCACCTGGACCAGCGCCGATGCCCTGCATCCCCCTGAGCGTTTCCGTAAACGCGCCGTCGCACATGTTGCCGCCGGCTCTGTGAGGCAGAAATGAGAATGCGGCCTTAATTAGTAATTAATCTCGTTTACGGTCCATTATCAGTGTGTTACATTGTTAAGAAGATCTCAAGGTAAATTCGTGCAGGTTTTTATCTCTATTGCCGTGCATTTTCTTCATGCATATTGAGATTGCGAGTAAGTAAAGAAAATTTTCATTACAATTTTAGGAGGCAGCAAGCGTCGTCTACGAGGATACACTGGGATATAAGGAGTGAGATGAAGTAAGATCAATGAGAGAGACAGAGAGAAAAGAAATAACAAGGAAGAAGACAGAGGATAAAGAGAGGA
The DNA here is from genome assembly GCF_000341935.2 of Cephus cinctus. Lineage (NCBI taxonomy): Eukaryota > Metazoa > Arthropoda > Insecta > Hymenoptera > Cephidae > Cephus > Cephus cinctus. The sequence goes on along the minus strand of NW_014333955.1, from coordinate 67,946 downwards.
TCATTTATCCTGCGGTTATGAAAAACTTATGGATCGTCGAGCTGCAGGTAACCTGAGGAACTAAGCAAAGTAATTGCTTATTCGTTTGCTCTTTGATTCATAAGCAAATTAATCTTATCCTTTTCTCATATCAAAGCCATTAACCAATCTAGACGTGGTTGCAGCCGACCCTAAATGTCACCCCTGAGGGAAGGGCGCAAAATCCCGGGCCTCTCGAACTAACACAATTACCGGCGAGAGAGAAGAGAGAGAGAGAGAGAGAGACAGCTTAGGGATCTCCTTGAGCATTCATTAAAAAAAAAAAAGAAAAATAAAATAAAAACCTGTAGTGGTTGAGGGAGGGCCCCTGGGGCGGTAGTTACGATTTTGTAGGGGTTAGAATCACCCTGTGGACCCACCCTCGAGTGTCATTCAGCGAGGATTAATAGATACGCGGGTTATGGGGAAATACGGGGTGACGTCGAGGGTTAGTTTTAGCCGTGTTCTATGGGAGAGAGAGAGAGAGAGAGAGATGATGGGGAGGGGTAGGTGGGAAGGGATGAAGCTTTGGTGGAAGATGCTGGAAGTAATGGTTGTTGACAACGAGGGGGATTAGGAAGTGCTAATTGAATGTTTAGGTTAGGTACGAATCATGGGGTTTACGAAATGGGGAACCGCGATTTATTACCGCACAGTTGTGTACTCTGCCTTAAGTGTGTATCTTTCTCTCTCTCTCTCTCTCTCTCTCTCTCTCTCTCTCTCTCTCTTTCGCTATCATTAATTTTTAATGTGATTTACATACCTGTAAATGTTCATTTGCAATTGCCAGATCGTGTATTCACCGTCGTTCAAATTACCCGTCATATTCGTCAGCACTTTTATTCACTCTTGGTTATGACGATATGACGATTATATTTCACAATTAAATTATCAAAATTTTCGACTCGTCCAGTGCCAATCTTAAAGTCGACTGATAACGATTGTTCTTGTTTAGATTGTGAATATTTATATCCTTGTCTCGCTATTACAGGTCAATAGACGTGGCTTGTGGATACAAGGAGAGAGAAAGAGAGTACAGTCAACTCGAAGAGAGAAGAAGAAGAGGACAGTGTACAGTGGGAAAGGAGACAACGATCGGAACGGCAGTTTGTTGACGGGAGCGTGCGAGCGAGAGAGACAGAAAAGAAGAAGAAGAAGAAGAAGATAGAAGTAATGGAAAAACAGGAATCAGCGATGTAAACCAGTTAGCACTTTTAAGTATAGTTATTGGGGTCTCACCTCATAAAGTGGCCGGCGGCCCGTTGATGCAAGTCCAGCTCAATTTTGCTGCCGTGATTGAGACTCGCGTCTCGCCTCGATGAACACGAATAAATAATAGATCGGATCTGATCGATCGAAAGATCGATCGATCGCTAGTAGTTAATTCGCAGTGCAAAGCTAGTAGGAATTTTTTGCGGATATCGATGATTATACGTGGATCACTGCACTTTGAGACACCCACTAGGTAGACCTGTTTTTATTATTATTTAAGTATTGGCGTTTCTCTTTTTCTTTTATCTTTTTCTTTTATTTATATCTATTGTACACTGTCACCACTGAACACACAGCGCGGCGAATTAGGATTTTCTTTTAAAAAAGTTCAACCGACTTTCGAAGCTCGGAGTAAATACGATCCGAGCCTAACACCGGACCCGCAACGACGCGATCGCGCGACGCATCGCGTACCAGCGACAATAGCACAGAGAGAGACGGGCTTTGCGTCTAGTCGGTTCTCAATGGCGTGAAGTTTGGCAGGTTCGCGTAAAATAAACGGGATGCAATGTAGTTCTCTCGGGACGATGGATTTGGAAATGCACCTAAAGTGACGGAGCACCTCGTACGGATCCCGTAGGCCGGGGTAGGAGCCTTTTCTCCCACCACGTAACACTTTTGCCGAATGGCCCGTCAGCCAATGGCATTCTACCGTGGGCGTAGCTAAGTGCTACGAGCTGTACCAGGTCGCTTCCTTACTGGCTGGTGTACAACTTTTGGCCACGTCCATTTCCGACGATAACGAGCCGTCGCGTACGGCACTTACAAGCAAAAAGGCTACGTTCAATCTGTGACGCACATTTGCTTCTGTCCCATGGTACGCGCGTGCCCGCGTACGTAAGCGCATGCGACTAGGCGCACTTACATATTTCGCACGTGTTTTATTGTCCGCTAATTCGTAGATACCTCGAGGTCAGGCCCCCGAAGTGCACGTAGAGTATTGCATCCATGGGGGACGTTAAAATTCAGGATTATAAGTGTTAAATTTTGTTGTGCATAAAACATTTATCAGGGTGGTAAAAAGATGGAGGTCAGATCGAAGAGTCGAAATACGTCAAATTTTGTTCTCGACCCAAAATTCAAGCTGTATTTTGAAATTGGTCTTTTTCACCCTAGACAGCACTCCCACTTTCGATCTGAACTCCTCTTTTCATCCCTCCTGGATTCTGTCTCACAACCCGCACAACTCGTCCATACGCGAAGACGTTACCGTCGCACACTCTACTCTCTGTTCCCCTTGCTACCCCCTCGCAGCCCTTACTCACAGAACCGTCCACTGTACCAACCCTTGTTCTCGATGAGTTCTCGCTAAGGGATGATGGTAGCCTAGTTTTTAAAAATTAAAAAAAATATATTCGTTAGACCTTCTCTGGCTCTTCTAAAAAATCCCTTAGAGGGTGCTCATCCATAGGTACCATCCCCTTGGATACCCTATATCCTGTCCCTTCGCACGGACGGGTGCACGATTATCGTTAGACGCTTCGTGGAACTTGTAACCTATGAATATCTAATGCTCCCCTTGACAATTAAATTCAGACAATATGTTTTGTTTCGCATGGGCCACCCTCGGTCGCATGAATAGCCCCGCGACGAAGGGTTGCTCCGTGTATCGACACGGTGCTCCCTTTTGGTCCTTTGGCACATTGAATAACGTGCCAAGTGCAACTGCCTCTTTCACTGGATCCTCATGCCATCGGGAGCACACTGGGAGCCGGTGCTGCGTCAAAGTGCAAGATCAGATTCAGCCATAGATCACTCGGGATCATCCACGAGTAAGATCCCGGTGATCCCATTGTCAATTGATCACAGGACAATTTGTATCTGTACTTAGCCAAATTTTCACTGTCTAACAATCAGCCCCTCATCCGATGACACCAGGTCCTTAATATTGGCTCTGTCGGTACACAGCCCAAGGAACAGGTACCAGCTTCTTGCTAAGTACCATAACCAAGGGATTAAAAGCTTTGGGTGTGCTCAGTAGGCTAATACCGGACAATGAGGTGTCCGGGGTGCGTCATACCATGTTCCTTTCTCAAAATCCTCAAGTTCAATGAGAAAACCAGAATAAAATCGTACGGCGACATTGTCTCTATTGTAAAAGGTATGCGCGTCAAGGTGGCAGCAGCTGTTTCGAAGACCAGCCGAATGCCGGTCCTGCCCTTCGATTCCTGTGAATGCATTGGACAAAGCACAGCCACCAGCTTGCTCTTTCGATGTCCGCGTAATGACGTTGTTTGGAGGTTCCCTTCTGAGGTAGTCCGAAGGTGCGTCCACCTCCGACCTACCCGGACATTGTGACCAAGTAAAGTGGCGCAGGACGACCTCACGGTTCGGGGATGTCCAGGGTCCTTCAACCCTCTGCAGCCACCACTTCCCCCACTTTCTTCTTTATCTTCATCCGCCACCTCCTCTGCACTTCAGCCCTTCGGTACAGTCGATGCCACCCAGCCTCTTTTATTCCAGTCCAGGGTGGGTCCTTTCGTGAAGCGAGCAGGTGTCGCAGAGCCAGGACGACAATGCCGGCCCAAGGACCAGGGAAACCAACGGAATCGACACGGCCCTGGTCATCCCGGCTGGACTTTGGCTTACGGAGGATCCTATTTTTCGAACACCCGTCAATAATCATAATGCCCTTCCCTTTCGCTCCGATCTTTATTCTATCAGCTTCCTACCGTCCGTTCCTCTGATTCTTCTTCTCTGGTCCTGCCCATCATCCTTTTTTTCATTCATTCTCCTTCACTAACCGCTTCTCGCACGAGTGAACCAGCTTCGGATCTGCGCTAACGAGCAGACAATTATGGTGCAATGAAAATCCGCGGAGCACTCACCTGTACACTTAGCAGCAGTCAGCCAAAGTGAACGGACCCGTCATGGTTAATACTTTTCAAGGTACCTATATCTATAGTGAATATATATATAAAGTACCGAACCACATAGACTATGCAGCACAGAGACTGGCTCAGGTCTCGTAAGCCTTTTAAAATGCGACCGTCGGCTAAGTTCCAATTGTACTACTAAGCACTGGTAGCCTTCTATATTTTAGCTTAGCAATGCCTCAGCATCCACCAAAGACGAGCTGCACCCCTTGGCGTTGCAGTTGCTGACACCGGCAGGCGCTTACATGGGAATTTGCACCTTCGAAGCGGCACTTTTTTCGGTATTGAAAAAAAAATTACCTTATCTCAATTATTTCCTCATTTTCTTTCATTTAATCTGAAATTTTTTTTATCATCTATATATGTATACATACGCTGGATACTTACCATATCGATTCTTCCAGGTGTCACAGCGTCCGGATACAGCCTGAATTTGGCACCAGGCACAGTGTCAATATATACACATATTTCCACGCACAGCAACCAAAAAGGAAAAACCGTAGTAAGAAGAAGCTTCCGCGCGAGACGCGCGTGCGATTTGTTTGCCTGTGCTAAAAGCTCGAGAGCCCATTTTTCGCCTGGCTGAGATACATAAGGTGCACATAGCCCAGGCATGTAACGTGCACACATGGATATACACTGTGGGCATTCAGGAAGCTTGGCGCATTCTCATCCATCAATTCCATCCAAGCTCCACTCCGGTACGGAAGAAACTTTGAATCTGTGGTAAAAAAAATTTTTTTTTAACATTCTCTTCCTTTTGTCCCCAGCATCCAGGATGTATCTAGGACACCCCGGAGTAGCTGTTAGGATGAGAATATTCTACCGGGGGTTTCGCTGGACTCAAGATCATCTTCGATTCAAGTTATTGTAGTTCACATATATATATATATATATATATATATATGGATGGAATGGGGATGCTCAATGGTTTTTAGATACTGGTCACCCGGTGGATTTATCTACTATACATCTTATACTTACACGTGTTAACCGTGTGTCGTTTCCAATAGGAAACTAAGCTTAAGGACATATCCTCCCCAGCCTTCCACCGTACTAAATCCTCTTATGGGCATTATCGAATTCGAACTTACAATTCCTTCTTTTTACTCCGTTTACGGATTTTCCATTGGTCACCCCTCTGCCTTCTGGAAAAATCTTCTAGGTCCTTCGCGAGCTCCTTCCTTTTGAACTTGCCGATTCTCTTCTCTCTCTCTCTCCCTCTTACATCCTCACCACTACCGCCTCCAAAAAAGAGAGTCCGCTCACAAATGGAAAACCCGAGTGGTTCCACGTATTTCAGGCTTATTCTCATTCTTATTTCCCTTTTCTCATTCAGGGCACTTTCCCATATACCACATGCAGAATACGGTTTCCTTCCTATACGTGCCCTGTCCCTACTTTATACTATACTATATACCTATATTCAATATGTATATATAATACTAAACCATACTCCACCAAGGCCAGTTACTCCTCTGACACAATACAACCCCTTTTGATAACTAGCAACTATACCTATATACACAGTACATATAAGATACTACAGTAAAACCTGTCTTTATTAATTTCAAGAATTTCCTACCGGATTACGTATATAATAATTATCTAAGGCTTTCTTGTGTTATCAAACAATAATGATAATATCGAAAGCTCAATACACTTTTCTATTGGCATTGGGATCCCATATAAGAATCTGGATTTATTTAATGGAAATTGGGAATAAATAAGTAAAATGGATATTCCATGGTTTACCCTATCGGAATACGATTCTTAGTGGATCCCCCCTCCCTGCCCCCCCACCAGCCCCCTAAACCATCTAGCAGCAATGCCCATTGTCTGCTGCCTACGTTTTCCCACAAAGAATGGGAGAAAAGTTCGTTGCCGAAGGGGAGAGTCACTCGAGTCGATCGCCAATTGACTGACGTTATCCGTCCATCTCTCAGATCAGGAAGATTGCTTGGCGACTCAAACGCAGAAGAGGGATTCCTTTTCTTCGTTTTATTCTTTTATTTTATTTTTTATTTTCTTCATCTTCTCTTGAGTCTCTCATTTTTTTTTATCTACCTTGTCCCATAACTTCAATTTCGGTTCTCGCGGTTTTCAATGATTCTCTTATGTATCCTTATATCCTGTGCTCTTCATCCCCCCCCCCACAGTCCCCCCCCCATTATAGAAATCTACCCCTTCCCATGTCTTACCAAACGGATCTCTGTTATCCATTGATTTACCAAGGAGCCATGCGCACCCAGTAGCATAGAGTCTCTTTGGTATCCTTATACACTATAGTCTGTCAGCTGGTACACTATAGTACACAAATATATCTGTGTAGGAGATAATCTAATTCCAATCAGATTAATCCGAATTTATCGTACACAATGCAATTCGCTATAGTCAGATACGCAAACGTAATTGATTTTTTTTTTTGGACTTTCTAAGAACTACGTGAGAAAATATATATTTTCAATTCTGCCGTGACAATTTTTTTTCTCAAATTGTAATTTGATTCGCCATTTATGGCGATCCTTTCTGTTTTGCCGTTTGAATGAAAATGAGAGAGATGGTGATAGAGGGGGTAAGAGATGCAAAATAATAAGACACACAGTATATGGTTATTTCGCGGCCATTCTCATCCGTCTCATTCTTCGAGTTCTTTTGGGAATCACGAGGCGCTGACTAACACCTGCTTCTGTAGGTGACGCAAAGAATGCTACTCCATTGTTAACCCTCTCTCTCTCTCTCTCTCTGAATCTACCTGTACACCTCCCACTCGGAGGTCAGGTTTCATTGATGCTCCAAAGACGTCCCAAGAAAGCATCCTCCACTCTCTTCGCACCAACCTGGCACGTCTAGCTTAGACAGCTATATATATACACACCAGATACTGCACTATAGATGAAATATACATATATATATATATATATATATATATACAGTATCGGTAACACCCTCAAGATCCGTCGCATTCCAGCATCTCTTGGCAGACTCTCGGGCGCCCTGTATCATCAGACTGTGGATAGCCAAGGGGTAGGTAAAGGCTAGGTAGATACCTACACTGACTGAACGACCCTTAACGTTCATCCCTCCCCACATACCTAACTTCCTGGGATCTACGAACCCTTAAGACACAACCCCCACTGTCCCCTTTGTCACAGAGTCCTCAGTGGCTCTTACCGAGGACCCTGTGTTCATTGAGAAAACTTGGTTGCCCGTCTGGTCCAGGGATGCTGGGGTCCAGAGTCACGGAATTCCCAGATGATCTGCGATCGAGCAGCCTCGTACGGGAAGTGAATGGGGGAGAGTGAAAAAAAAATGCGAAAAATAATCAAAAATAAATTTTGGTAGCGAAAAAAGAAAATTTCCAAAACAGGTAATGTTTGAATAAAATTTTGTGTAAAAAGTGTAAAAATTCGAGAAAAAAAAATATTTCAAAAGGAAACGACCACATGGCTCTCGGGTATATTAAACGTGCGAACAATAAATTCGTCTTGCTGTTAATAAATCCCATTGAGTAAGAGAGAGAGAGAGAGAGAACCGAGAAATTCTGGAGGATCCACAATGGAACTCAAATAAGAGGAGGATAGGAGGCGGCCCCTTTACAGCATTTGTTGTGAAAGCCAGCTTAACTATTGTTACCTTGCTACTGGGATTCTTGCTCGTCCTCCCTCCCGCCCCTTATATCCCTCTCTTTCTACTTCGCAATTATTCTCTCCCACTATCCTGCAATATATCTATATACTGTTTCATGAAAACAATCATACATTTTCAATCTGTTACTCATGTTCATTAGGAAGTACCATATTCTTCGTACATAGCTATTATATACTGTGACGTCATTTTTTGGTTCCACGGTCGCAAGGCGACTCCGGCTACCGATACAGATAACGTTCTCGATTTCTCTTCAGAAAGATTTGATATTGTTTAGTTGAGGTCGAGGTGCTCGAATCTGCCCTGGGGAAGCGGCCGTGGAGGATTTCCAAAAGTTGCGTACCGATTCGCTAAGGAATCCTGTCGACTTGGTTCAAAGGGACGACTCAAGGGAAACGGAAGAGTTATCGGCTACAGGGATCTCGACCAATCGGAATGATTAGTTATCGAATTTGGCATTTGGCTATTGTCAAAGCAGTCTGTCTCGGGACACCGACCGAGGTGTCACGAACTGCCTCGCGCTCCCGTGTTATTTGTTTACAGTTTTTCTAGCCGTGTTTAGATCCGGTATAGAAAGTTCGCGCTCGTGTAGTTTTCGCGATATCCAGGAAATTCAATGGATTTTCTGTAAGTGTTCCAAAAGTGCAGTGCTGTGCTCCAGTGTAGTGCCCGTCGGAGTGTCTCCTGGATGCGGTTCTCGGACTTCACCGATCAGCTCCGGTGAGTCTCCAAATTTATTAATTGGTGAAGGGATTTCTTACTTCGATCCTAGAGAAGCTGAACCTAGCAGCCTGAGCGGTCGCGCATTTCCGTAACCGTCCGCTCCCGTTCGTGCGTCCAGTTGCGTTTGCTGATTTCACGCGACCCCAAAACTCTACAGGATCCGTTAAGTTATCGTATTTTCTGATAGGTTCTGTTAGAGCTCTCCTTTTGGTGGATTTGGGCCTGTTCCACCCCAACTCCCAGGTCACACCGGCCCGTAAATTCCCAGTGAAAAAAGAATTGGCTGAAGCCCGCCTGGCTGAGCTTGCGGATGCCTGAGCGAAGGGTGGACGGCCGAAGGTAACATAGGTTAGTTTTCGGATTTTTTCGCTATCGGCGTCGAGTTAAGAAAGATACGTTACGATATGTATATATCAGCTTAAGTAACGCACGTAAAAGTCAGGTATCAAGAGTAACACGCGGTATACGTATTTCCAAAGTATATAGAACCAGTGTAACTTTGCATGACAGTCCCTCTATACACGATTACATATTCTGCCTATTGGCTATATATACATAAAAGGTAACGTCAAAATGGCACACGCTCCAATCGCGGCAATTCCAATTGTAAACTGGGAATTGGTAGTTTTCATTGACAAGGGCAATTTCGTAGCCATGCAAATGTAACCGGGGCCATACGAACCGTAGCAAAATGTTGGATGAGGGGAATGGCAGGACGGGAGGGGTTGACTTGCTCCGAGTACAATGAGTATACACAGAGTATATACATATAGGCTGAACTGTACCTAACATCCAGTCAGACATACCTAACCTAACCAGAGACGTATTCCAGGTACCTGCCTGATTTGTCTAACATTGGTTTTTGGCCCTCGCCCCTTCGTCCTGGCAATTATTTCCAAAACCCCTTTCAACTTAAACGACCAATAAATATATATTAATACGAAACCTTCTATGAGCTTCCATATACCGTACGGGATATACCTATGGGCATGCATACATGTAACGTGCACTAGGTCTCATTTTCACGGCTACCATTTGAAAATTTTTCATGGGCGTGATTCCACTCGATTTGTCAGACTGGTAATAGAATTTTAAAATCAATAATCGAACTGTGCCACTACCGTCTGCCATGTGACTTGATTATGCGCGACTTGTCAATGCATAACCGACTGGCGTTTATTGCTATTGAAAAAAAAAAAGGTAACGGGTTGAGGGGTGGCATTTTCTTATACGTCATTATATATGTATATATATACATACGTGAATGTATCCTTCGGTTGGCCAATAAATAATTATTTATTGGTAGGCGTGTTCGGTACGAGACGAGGGATTAAGATTTGAGGGATGCCGATTGATTCGTTAAATGTAATATCTCTCATTGTTATTATTATGGGAGTCAGTGACGTAACGAAACGTTATGCCAATATACATCGTCTTGGGTAACGAGTGTAATGGGACTTCGTGGGAAATCCACGAAGTCCATAGTCAAAAACAGCTGACGACCTTTTCTCTGACGTCATATACCAGCATCAATGAATTTTCTCAAAATTTTCGTCAATGATGCCAGTTTTGGCCTTTCTACGGTATGTGGGTCTAATGGTTCGACCTTATGGCTCTGGTTGTGTCTTTTTCCTAGGGTGTTTGGTTGGTCCATCAATGGTCTTTGAGGTCTACGGTAGGGGGCGGTGGG
>NW_014333955.1:52075-57496 GCF_000341935.2 Cephus cinctus | reverse complement strand
GGGGGGGGGGGGGGGGGGGGGGGGGTATTGGACGCAGTGCTTTTCGCCTTTGTTGCATTTCCCATAACAAGCCTTGCAACAATGTCAATGTCTTTTTATTTTTCTGTGGTTTTCTCTCTCTCTCTCTCTCTCTCTCTCTCTCTCTCTCTCTCTCTCTCTCTCTTGTTTCTCTGGAGCTTGCTCTTCTCTCTTGATTTCCATTACCCCTGGTCTACCTACCCACTCGCCTTCTTCTCTATGGTCCATGGCTACGCGGCTACACTGTACTGCCTGTACACAATGCATGTGCCGGGTCCTATTCTCTCTTCTTCTTCTTCTTTATCTTCCTCTTCCACTTGGTCTTCGTCTTCTGGCGAACTCGTACGCGCACAATGCGCGCACTACGGTGCATCGAATGTCCTCACAGAAATGCCCTTTGTCACCCACGGCTCTTTTCTCTTTCGGCTCCGGCCGAAGGGAAAGGTTTTGCCTTTGTCGTTAGCTTGTCGCGCGCCCGTTCGCCACTCCTACGGGTCCGGCGGAGTTAAAAAGACGAGGCCGACTGCAGGAGGAAATCGAGGGGAGGTCGAACGTCGTTCAGGTTGGGTATGTCACGTGTGGTAACGTTGGAGAAAAAAAAAACATTTCTTACAGTTCAGTCACGTGGAACAAGCGCCGACCATCCGACGAACGGGTTGAGATCGAGCGGCGGTCAGCGACGAGGTTTGAATTTCTTGAGATTTTTCGATGACTTCCCTATACCCCCCGCGAGTGCGAGAGAGACGGTGCTATTGGGACTTGCGTGCGTTAGACAAGGACAGGCAGGTCGGTCGATCAAATTCGTGACCAGGTGCCTTTGTCAAATTTTTTTTTTTCGAGATACATGCATCTTTTGGTGGTTGAGTTTTGAAATTTATTTTTTTGCAAATTTTACGTGTACGTTGTATGGGTTTCAGTTTTTTGGGGTTGAACGTGGTATGGTTGGGTGTTTTTTTTTCTTTTTTTTTTTTTTTTTTTTTTTTTTTTTTTTTTTTTTTTTTTTTTTTTTTTTTTTTACAGTAATTCGTTTTTTTGGTCATGTACATGATGCATTCTCTTAGATTAACGATCCGTGATGCAGTTGCGGGATGAGAGTGCACATGCAAAATTGAAAGTGAAGATTCACCGTGAGTAGAGCGATTGGTTATTAACGATCTGATGAATGGGAACCCCAGTCGTGTGTGGAGAAGGGAGGAAATGCGTAAATTTGTCAGTGTCCGCGAGAGTGACCACGTGGAATTTTTTTTATATATATATTTTTTCAATTATTACGTAAAATCTCAAAAAAAAATTTTACCAAACTTTACGCAGTTTGATAACGTTTCTGAATGGATACTCCAGTCGGATATGGCTCCGGGTATTGAAAATCGAATTCGTATTTAAGTATCGGAGTAAACAGCATTTTAATTTAGATCTCTTAGGTGACGCCGGGCGTCGAGCACCAAGGTTGCAGGTAGGCGTCGCTGAACGTTAAAACGTACCGAGATAAGTAAACAGCGTTGAAACCGTGCAGAATCCAGCGAGTATAATTAATCCGCTTTTTCCCGAAAGCACTGTTTGTCAGGCACTCGGGTGGGTCTTGCGAATTACTTTTATTCAATGGTTAACAATGCCGACGTCCCGACGTCGGCGTCGCCCTCGAAAGATCGCGAAGTCGGATTTAAGATAGGAATCGAGCGATTGTCATTGGCCAAGAAGAAAATTAGATAAAATTGAAAAAAAAAAAAAAATTGAATAACCGATCGATACTCGATCTCAAAGATTAGAAAATTTTGCAAAATACTGGATATCAGTATTTTCGTTACTGAAAGTAATTTTGAGAAAATAATTTTTAAAAGTCTCATGGCCAATGAACTTTTTTTTTTATGAAATCAAAATGCATGATCAGAGTGGTCCAAAGTAATTTTTTTTTTTTTTTGAAAAAATTTTTCTTGCTATTCCAAGTTCTATTCTATCGCTAAGGGGTAGTGCCAACCGTACAATCTATTCAAGTTCGCACTGAAGGTTGGTATTGAAGGTGGCACTGTGAAGGTAGCCGCAGGCCGCAATTGTGTCGAGAGCAATTTTACCATCAGGCGCTTTGACACCTTTAAAGTAGACGCCGCGGCGACACTGCGTACCCACAATAGGCAGGATAACGTGCGCGACACATGTGTTTCTGACACTTGTATACTTGCCCGAAAGGGAAGGTGGAGTAGGAAGAGTTGCCAACCTTACTCGACAATTTCCAGGACCTTTCACTCAGCCCAGAGCACACATTCTAGAAGCTATAAGGAAATTTACGGATCCTCCTAGTGACGTCTGTCTGTCAGTTGATTATATCTTAGGTAACCTAACCTAACCTAAAAGATAAATGCACCATAGAATTTTCCCATTAACCGAACCTGGCAAGAGTAACGATCTTTTTTTTTTCTTCCTTTCTCACGCAACCAAGTTGATAGCAAAATTTCAAAGTACGACACGAAGGCAGTTTCCATCATTGTAATTCGATCTTATATCCAGTGACGTGTATATGTAAATCAGCCATATTGAATCAACGTATTCGATTGGCATATCCGTTACACTTCGAAAATCGTCAATGACAATGGAAAAAATTTTGGACGAACGGTTGCTACCGGGGACGTTGGATGATTTTTGAAGACCAAGCCTACAGCTGTCAATCAATCGACGTATGCAAAAATAATATTTTTCAAAAGTTTACCAAGCCAAATTTCTTTTTGAGGATCTTAACCACTGGATGGTTCTAGAAGGTATCGTATATATATATATATATATATATATATATAGGAGTCCATTGAGGAAGGTGTTTCAGGTGTGACGACTTCGAGAAGCGTGACGAGATCCGTTACGGTTCTCGAATGAAAATGGCCGTCGCGCCTAAAACATCATTCCCCGTGGTAAAGGACGAAATTTTAAGTATATACATAACATAGAAGGCAGCCTTAAGAACGCGATCCTCCCTGTATAAGGGTAAATCGAACACCGGCTATCCGCCATTGTGTACCGTTAAACGCTTTTCATTGTGATCCACGCGTGTTACAAATTTCCGCCATTGCTGTTCGCTCGATGGGAATAAGCCCATCTCTTTAATTAGTATTGTATCCAATTCGTATTTCAATTCAAGCCAGGATCGAGGATTGCCATTCAGATTGGGATCAAGGATCGGTATTGGGACTGATCCGCCATCTTGGGTATGGGTTTACATGCATATATCGATGCCACGTATATCTTGCATTACAAGAGAATATTCTAGCTGGAAATTCGATTGTTAAATTATCGTAAGGCATATACCCCTGTTTCGCAATAATAAGGGTGGAGGCACCCCTATTCCCTTATTTATGTACGAGTCGAACGATGCCGTTTCTCTCGGGACAAATTACTTTCGTTGGATTTCACCGCGGTGCGCATGCGCGGCCGTTAGACGAGTCTGTAGACACTCACGAATTTAAATATAAACCTAGCACGATCCCTGCAATCACTTCCGCCATCTTTCTTATCCGTTTAAGTGGCCGAGGAGACACGTTCACGGCTGTACTCGTAAACTTGGACAACAGGGGATGAAACCCCTTTAAGCTTACTCGAAGGGAAGTGCGAGAAAGTTCCATGCGCGTAACAGTAACCGAGGCCATAATGAATCGGGACGCTGATTACTTCACACTGGTCGTCGGTTTACTTCGTAGCTCGATGACGTCACGAGCGCTATACCATCCGAACATGGCGCGATTATCTTTGTAGAACTGACGTTAAATCTGCTAATAATAATACAGTCTAGCGTAACACGATATATTACGGTGTACCTATAATTGCATTGTATATAGATATACATTTGATTGCACGGTGGTCGCCGCTCGTTTACTTACGGGTTGAGCCAATAGATGGACAGTCGGACACAAATCCCGTTACGTCGGGCTAACAAGATGGACGCGCCTCCGCGTTTGCGCTGCGCGCGCCACCTGGCTATTGTCAAATGAAATTCTGACGTCGTACCAGTCCCGAATCAAAGGAATTTAAGTTTGAACGACTTGGGTGGCGTGATCCCAAGTACATTAGCAGCTATCATTGCCATATGAGATCCGATCAAAATGGTTCCTCTATCGTGACGTATCTGACACGTCTCACACGTCAAACTAACCCTGCGACCAACGCGTAACTCCAAATCGGACCTCAGGTGAGACTACATGTATACTATATATATCTCCCTCTATGGCTTCGTATCTATCCTAACCTTACCTTCCGATTATCCCTCATCTTTTTTATCTTCATGGCGTCCCTGCACATGCCTCCTGGAATCGACTCGAAACTTTGTTCCGTCGCACGGTTAACAAGTGCGCCAACTCGACGACGCCCACCGACGTCACCGTCGACGTCGTGCACCTGCAAGCCCACAACCCAGGACTTATAAGGCCGTAATAACACATGCCAATAAATCTCTCAGCCAACACTCCTCGCACTGTGCACGCTGACTGCTATTATTTACGAGCATTCGTTAACAGGCGCAAAGACTGAGGTCTTGAAACCTGCTGGCAACACCTAGTCGATTACGAGTAGCTGCATGTGCATAAAAAAAAATTGTGAAATAAAATTCACGTGCATCTGCAGGAGATGCGTCGCATGTGCATAAGGTAGGTCAAGGGTCAGTTTATAAAATAAAAACATATCTGTCGTCCCGCGACACTCGTTAGTCGCTCACGTGTGAACTCACACTAATATTCCATTCGCTGACAATGCCGCAAAAGTGGCGTCGCGACGTCGAGGGACCGCATTACTCGACGCACAGTAGTTACAGACGTCGTTTATGCGGACTCTTTTTTTTTTTCTTTTTTTCTTTGCCACCACGTCAACCTGGACGCGTGAAAAAGCGTCATTGAGTGAGAAAAAATAAATAAGAGAGAGAGAGATTACTCTTTTTACCCTTTCTACCGGTAACTTCCAACAGCGACACTCTCATACATAGAGATACGTAACTATCGTATGCGAAGTTGGGTGCCGGTATTGGATGACTTTAGGAACGCGCGGAATCTACATAATTACTATACGGCATTATGGCATTACCGCATTACGATGCATATAGGGAATGGATGCACTGTGTAGCAGGCGGTTTGCCGTTCTCTGCTACTGAAAATATATTCTCTCTCTCTCTCTCTCTCATTATCTTTATATCTCTATCTCTCGCGCACTAAAATCCCACGTAATACCCTCGTCCTGTATAAACCGGAGCCACACACCTCCTGTGAATATTGCGAATAACATTTGGGTTTTGTATTTCGTCTGGTGCACATAGGAACTGGTCCATACAGCATCCCATACACATACAGTACGTATCCATTCGCTTTCTTCGTACGCCCTCAAACCAACCTTCTATCCACATCGTACCTATACCCATCCACCCACCCACCCACCCAT
>NW_014333955.1:17987-51480 GCF_000341935.2 Cephus cinctus | reverse complement strand
CATCCATATATATCCAGCAACAGAGAAATCTGGCATCGCACTGAGAAGTCGAGATAAATTTCCAAGCCAGACTTTTCTATACCGGATCCCGCGTGCTTCCGAATGACGCTTTTCCATCGGGCGACCCTCTGCCCTCCCGGATATACAGCCCCGTTCCATGGGCTATTATGAAACACACCTTTATCTTTGAAAATTCATAATTAGACAGAGCGCAGACGCGTCGTCCGTATCTCGGCAATGCAGCATCGTCTGAATAATAATTGTCTTTCCTTTTTTTCTCGTCACCCGTTATTCTCTTTCAGACTTGACAAAAAAAATCCCCCCCCCCTCTCTCCCCACTACCTTCACGAAGCGAACCAATGAAATTTCAAGGCGGATTTTCAAGACGCGACGTACCTCGCACAAATCCACACACTGTATGCAATCTGACAGCAATGGTCACTGTAAGTAAAATTCAACCATGCTGTCCGGGCACCGTCGTATTTTCATAAGTGGCAGGATCGACGGGTCACGGAAAGGGGGGGGCTGAGGGGTGGGATGGTTCAGGGGGCGAAAGGGGGTTGAAAAAAGAAACGAACCGAATAAAGAGGAGAGTAGTCCATGACTATTAATTTTTCTTGGCATTCGTGACGCAACTCCCCGACACCATATGCATTAACGCTTTCGGACATCGGATATACTGTACTTTTTACATGCTGCCCACCCTGTATAATACATATATATATGTATACAGTGACTGTAGGATATGCGAACTACGTGTGCAGTTTTCTCACTACCTTACCTTCTCTTACCTTATGGATTCTCGTTTGTCCCCTCTAGCTCACCCCCGCCCCTCTTCCGTCACCTCCCCTCCGACCCCTCTTTAAGATTGATAGGATTCCACTGGTAGCTACGGTAATGGATAGCCCGTGTCCGAATTTACCAATACCTCACGGACCCTGCTTGCCTATACCTTCTAATGGAATTCTCAATTGTGCTTCTTATCAATGGGTTTCCCGTGTTGAGTGCGGCCCCGTCTCCCTATAATGCGCGGACCTATTACCGCCGACGCTTTCGCGGCGGGCTGGCGAGCCACGTTGAATCCGGAGATAACTTATTCTTTGCTCGTCTCATTGGCACTCTGCTACGCTGTACTTGGATACCCGTCCTAATCGTGTATAGCGATAAGGCTGATATAGACAAAAAATATACAAGGGGTATACGAATTCTACGTAAAGACCAATTTTCAGGGTTGCCCGGTATAAAAAATGGGGAAAATTTTTTTTTTTTTTTTCGAAAAATTAATTCGACTTTATGGCTACAGGATGAAAAAAAAATAATCGTGTAAATCACCTCGGCCGAGCGAACCTATGGCTTCACGTTCATTGTGAACGCGGCAGCATCTTGTCAATGTAATAAATCCCATTTGGACGGGCGGGTTTTCACGTAGCCGCCATTTATTTACTATAAGAATCCGTTATAGAGGGTGGCAGGTACCTACCTTTTCTTCCTGGACACCGTTTATCCGTTTATACGTATGGGTTAACAGATTTTTCATAATAATAAAAATTATCAATAAATGTCCTCGTAATGATTGGCGACAATCGTGAAAATCGTCGTTGATATCTGCGTGGAAGCACGAATTGAAAATCCACCAACAATAAGGCCCATTACGGTTATCCACAATGCGACTACATCACTCAGGCCCGAGCTGATCCACTCGGCTACCAGTAAATGATTCCAGTCTGTATCGGCTCTGTGCATATGGTTCGAGGGAACCGGCGCAAGGGGGACGAAAGGGGTAAATCGAATGGGACAAGCGGCCTTCCACTGGGTGCCACAACAGATTAATGTTATTTCAATGGGTCCGACTATCGCCATAACTGACCCCGATTTGCATGATAATCAAGTGAAAATCGCGGGAACAGGGAGGAGCCCCGGCGAACGTGATACGTGTATAAGGTTAGGTAAGGTAACCTACGACCGTGGTCGGTTTGGAAAGGCGCCAGAGCATGCCGTGGGCCGGTTTTGGCTTTTCTGTCAGGCCCAATCGGGATTAAGATTGTCCTGTAGGATATGGTCGCGCTATGAAATTGCATGGGTATGAAATTTACTCGTTTGTAACCCGGGCACTGACAATAGGGAGATGCTGGAACTGGGTATAGGCACAAGATATAGGGATATA
Organism: Cephus cinctus; assembly: GCF_000341935.2. Classification (NCBI taxonomy): domain Eukaryota; kingdom Metazoa; phylum Arthropoda; class Insecta; order Hymenoptera; family Cephidae; genus Cephus; species Cephus cinctus. The sequence continues at coordinate 49,316 of NW_014333955.1, read as the reverse complement.
AGGTATATAGGTGCATGCAGCATATACGCTTTAATATATAGGGTGTCCATAAATAATCGTTGAACAAAATAGTACCGTGTCCAAGGGATATATGTTTGGTATTAAAATATATTTATAAAAATTATAATTAATGGTATCCCTTTGTATATGGACATCCAGTATACGTACCACGTGCTACGGTATATCGACGTAAATGAAATCTGTCACTCGGAATGGTCCAGCCACTTGGCTAAAGCGAAGACGAATAAGCGAAGGGTAAGAGGCTAATTTCGGTAGGTAAATACGATAATAAAAGGGCGTCAAGGAAGAGCATCCCGGACGATAAAAGCACTCACCGAGTATAGATACACGGTGGCGGGAAAGTAGAAAGGAGATAACTCAACTTGAAGATGGAAGCTGTGCCGGACCGTGTTAGGAGCCAAGGTCCATTGAATTGGGTATATCTATATAGTGGGTTATCCGAGGAAGAAACTTTCGAAGGGACCCTCCTGTCATTAGCAGAGGATCCTTTCATCTTATTGACAAGGACGCCATTTTCTTTTGAGTCGCATAATACGTCACGTGAATTAGTGCACTCCGGTGTCTGGATTATGTCAAAGAAGTAAATCCGATTATCGAAACGGTCCGGCTACTCGTATTTTACGGGTAAACGTACCGCGGGAGACACGCGGGACGTCGAATGGACATCCGAAGGACATTCCTATCCCAGACGCGTGTTAAAGCCTCGTACGAGCCCTTAGGTGTACAACCATTTCACGTGGGTCAGTATACTTATATTTCTACATGTCCTTTATACGTCCACATGGGGCATAACGTGTTTCCCGTCAATGTCCCCGGTGTGTACATTACGGCAAAGGCATTCGCGTCGGGGAGTTTAACGCTCGCTGTACGTCTGACAATGCCTTATGGACACTATGGGCATTGTGAACGGTACTGAATATGTACCCGATGCATCAAAGAGTTAAGACCGAACGTGCAGCAGCACTTGGACCACTAGGTACCCAAGAGAATACAGTCTCTAATTCAAATACGTTTTTAACCGTTGCCAAGAGCATCCCTCATCCAACCCTTGAGGTATACCCACATGGACGTTATATAGGACACAGTGTCAATGACCATCGAGGTCATCCTGGCACCGATAATCGCCATAGAGAATCATCATCCATCCATTAAAGTGGTAGCTCCTTATAAGTACGCCCAAAGGTTTCCACGTGGCTGGATGACTGGATTATCCAAATGGTTGACTAGACCAGGCTCCTTCCTCGAGTCTGGTCCAGAGGACTCGAGCAAGGTGATGCTGCGGTCGTATCTCAGCAGGAGGCACTTGGCCAGGACCAGCCCGGCACCAGGCTGTCTGCCACTGTACTGGCTCCGCAGGAACACGCCAGGTTAAGCAGCCCCAAGTGTATCGAGGACCCTGAAGAGAGCAATGGGAGATCAGACTTGCATCTATACTACTATTTATACCTGGACATCCCCGGGCTACATCTACGGTCCTAACACGCTCAAATATAATGTGGAAGCTTTCGAACTGGCTTCTATACCCTATGGATAACGCTTTAGCTATATGTACACCAGCGCCATTCACCCCCCACCCGACCACTTCGAAAAGAACATAACCTCTTCAGAGTTATAGACCTCAGGGGGAGCACGTATAAAAATAGAAAACCCTACCGGGAACCTGTCCAACTGCATATTATCTCGGGCATCGGAATGCTCCACGTGCAAGACCAGTGATAGCTATACGAACTTCATGTCTGTGTACGTTACTATGGCAACTACGCTATATTGATATATTTACCGGGTATATCCATTGGGATACACGTGCGACATAGGTTCCAGCAGTTTGATCTATCAGTTACGTAACCTATACTTATAGAGCATATAGAAAAACTTGATCCAGATATCATTGATGATCCTGGGTATTTCATGACTGTCTCTCTCGCACTTATGACAATACCCAAGAAAATTGCCAAGGTCTCAACCCGTAATGGCTGATTCAGCAAAATCGTTTGCCGTGCATTAACGACGCGAGTGATCGACAGTTTTCAGGAAGCATTGTGCCAAATTCTTCACGGCTCTTCGGTCCAGGAGGGTACCACCTCCCCTGCGTCTTCCGCCACCCCCACTCCAGGACCATTCTCATACCGGTGTCCTCTTCTATCACTCTGAGGAGTATACCCAACTCCTGACCTCTCTCTCTCTCTCCTGTACTCTCTCACAGTTCTTCTGACCAGTCCCAAACCGTCCTGGCAGGTCAAACGAAAATTTTTACCGCCACATCCTGTGCTTTAAGGATGCTCGCTCGACCGAGAGATATTACACGTTTGGAAAATAGTGCCTTCACGCATCTTCCATGGGTCTTTGAATTCTGAAAAAAAAAAAAATTCATAATGGCCATCATACACCCTGCGGAAACGGGATAAAGATTAACAATTGACAGTGGGTCCTAGACCTTACCTACCGGAGCCACGCATCCTGGAGCAGGTTTACTTGCTTCTCTGCGAAGCTTTTTTTTTCTTTTATCCTCCTTCAACCCTTGGTACAGGAACTCCTTCGGTAGTTACCCTGGCCGTCACTCGGTGGGACGCTGAAAAAATCAAAATATTAATATATGTTATATTTATTTAAAAAATCTCAAATAATTCAGACCCAATCGACAACCTGATCCTTACTCTGGGTAGGGGCATTGCTGGGATTTTTTAAATAGAAAAAAAAAAATCAGATCCTATCCAGTCTGCATCAGGATCATCGGAAGTAGCATATATACGTGTCCTACAATGACTACAGAGCCGTGCAGGATAATGTACAGGACTTGTATAGATCCTATCAAGATATATATACATATATACAAGTAACCCTTTCTTGCTTCCTTCCTTTCCTGATCTTCTTAGCCGGTTAACCGAACACCCTGGCTACGCTCTCTCCTCTCCTCTCCCTTACCAATTCTTTTTTGAAAGGACCTCTACCTACGCGTACCTAACCTCTCGACCGATCACGCTTGGCTGATCCCCGCCGTGTGGAAGCGATTCACGAAAGTATCGTGTATCGAGACAAACCAAAAAAATTGATTCATCCAGTGTACCCGGCATTATTGTTGTACCACGTGTATGGTATAATATTATCGTTATCCGAAGCCTCTCGATTCAGGCTCATTCACAGAGGATCGTTACGCTTACCTAACCTATAAGTACGAAGACCAGACCCCCGTGTAATTGAAATTAAAATTCAATTATTATTATGCATATTATTATTATAAACTGTAACCGATCGGTAATGGGCGTAAGGTTGAAAAATTTTTTTGAAAAATATTTTTTTATCGGTACCCGACGCGGGGATGGGAGACAGTGAAAATTCAGAGACGAACGAGACAGGGAGAAAGGAAGACGTTACCAAAGAGAGGAGGAACGGCACTCTGAACTTTTATACAAAAGGATCTCTTTCACTGTCCCATGATATTCTTTTGTGTATCGATTCTTTGGACGCCATTGTGATCGAACGTGTTTGATAGGGAGCCGATCGATTTGGATTCGATTCTTTGTACCGATGGCGGTTTTGTCATTTTGTTTTTGTTATACACGTGTTGAATATTTTTTTTTCGGTTAAAAAAAAGAAAAAAAGAAAAATTGATATGAAAATTGTATGCGTGTGTATTTTGATATTTAGATGTTTTTTTTTTCTGTCGATGTACTCTACGGATCTTTTCTGTGTGAATTCTGGTCGACACTTTCTACCAGCCAAAGGAATCCCGAATGAATGGCATTGTGTAGCTATAGAAGTGGAACCAACATGCTTGCCGTGAAAAAGGACAATATACATAATTCAAAGTTAGACGGACGCCAAAAATGCGTGGCCTTCCATTGTCCGCGAGGTACTGTGATCCTTTTACGTTTTTACGTTTACCTATATAAAGAGGGGAATCCCATGGTGTCCCCATAGACACGGGATACAGCGCACGGGGGTGTTGCGAGTAACACTAGAAGCATTGTTCGCCGGAAGGAGTAACCTTTTTTTTCTTCTATTCTGTGCAAACTAAGCAAGTCGACCATTAGTCCGAATTTCTGTAAAGAAAAAAAAAGGTGAGAACCAAAAAAAAAATCCGATCAAAATTTTTCAAAAAAAAAAAAAAAAAAAAATTTCCCGCACCTGTCTTATCTGCATAAATGATAAACCGTAAAGAATCGTACGACGACCAATTCCATTTTCCCACGTGACCCCGAGACCGCCGGAGGAACAAAAAAACCGGAATAGCAACCAACCTATAAGACGAAAAAAAGAAAAAAAAGAAGTTAGACTCTCCGAGCATGTATCGGGGGTGGAGTCGCCCCGCGGGGTGCCAAGAATTTTTGAGATGGCCTTCGTTACGTTTCTTTGCTTTGGGCGGAAAGCGTTTTACGAAGGGTGGGTTATGGGTATAAGGTTCCGAGAGTTGCTTTGGTAAGTCTCCCAGATAGGGGATGGACAGTGGTAGGGGCCGAGGGGGGGACGCTGTCTCTGCCAGACAGACTGGCACCAGCATTGCCATAGGCGTGGAGAAAAAAAATTTTTTGGAAAAAAATCTTTCAAAAATCCAACGTCCGCCGACCCAACGCGTAATTCTCCATAATCGTTTTGTGGGTGACAACAAAAAAAAACATCCATAGGAAACTGGTCCGACAGCTGTAGATACTCCCAAGTCTATTTAATTGCTACAACCAATTGGTGTACCGTCACAATTGCCTGACAGTAGCAACGTAATCGTACGTGACCGTAATACGACGCGAGCGCGGACGCGTAATGTAATTACGTTGAGAAGAGGCGCGGAAGGCAGTTTCTCCCATAATGGTTCGATTGTCCGAGAGAATAATGTCACAATGGCGGATTCATTGCTGTTAACAACGACTGTCCAAATACGTCGCGCAGACCGCAGAAGCTAACAATGGCCAGAGCTGTTCGATTCAGATTCTCTTTTATGCTTTAGCGTGCATCGTTTATCAGCATCATCCCCGAGTCAAGTCTGTTATTACCCATCTCCACTTTTTATTCGATCCCACCACCCGCCTACCCCTGCTATTTATCGTTGTAAATAATCAAAATATAAATACTCTCACGAAACATTACGTAACGGCCGTTTTTCCTTTGATCGCCATATACAAATAATCGATTCTACTTTCATGACTTATTAAATTGGATCGTCGTTATCTTTTCTATTTTTACACTTCGTTTTCTCTCAGTCAAGATCCACAGGCTTGGTATACACTTGTATACGTATATATATGGCTTTCTAATAACCTTCTCTTATACCTATAAGCACTTTCGGCCCTTTACTTCCCCATTATGGTCGCGTTTATGAGCTCTCATTGCGTCCATAATTCTCGTAATATCTGCCTATCGAGATGAACGGGACGCGATAGTTCGCGTAGCACAAAACCTCAGCGATTCGGCCTGGCATAGGTGAACATAATTATTTCCTTTGAATTTCACGACAATACCAGCCAGCAGTCATTGAAATCGAGTACCCGGCACTTATGAGCTTCCACGGTAGATGCACACGTGTACTTATACATATATATATATATGTATGTACAGTAAAAATATACCCACACCTTATCCAAGTGTACATAATGTACTCTAGCTGGCACGGATCCAGTCTACTTGCTGGAGCGATACGTAATTAAATTGTGCCAGGTCGATATTGAGAAAATGAAGATTTACCTGAAAAATATAAATAAGGAAATATATTATTAAAAAAGATCAGGAGAGCACGTAGGTGTATAGAGATAAAAAGTTATATAGTCAAGATAACGAAATAAAGAACGAAATGCTCCATATCCAATCTACGCGTTACTCAAGCCTTTGGCTTTTATTCAGTATTATTAAAGGCTAGTCCGCAGCACTTGGTGTTGTGCATATATACCTACTCGAATACTGTTGTACTAATAAGTGGAGACTTAATTTTTGATGAGAATGACGCTGTATTATATTAGCAGGAGCGTTGCGTGGAACGGCGTGCCAACCGAATAGAAATCAAAACGGCTTTGTCCATGTATTCCATAGAGTATGTCTCTCTCTGTCTTGACTTGGGAAGAGAGAAAGAGAGAGAGGACTTCGGTGCGTCTAAAGAGAGAGCCTTCCAAGCTCCCCTCCCAGATACTCGACCATTTTGTTATGCCCATTCGCATTCAGATCCCAATCTTAATAACATTTTCTGTACCTCCAAGTCGTTCGAAAGCAACGGGATCTCGAGGAGCGGAGTTACCGCGTACACAGTATAGCACCAGGAGTACCAGCAACCTACGTATACGAAGGAATATTAGATTCGAAACCGAAGTACCCAACTACTTGAGTCAGAAACTGGAGTCGACTTGAGAGTCAATGGAAATCAGTCGTACCAATAGAGGGCATTATTATAGTACGGGCCCAGAACGAAGAGAGAGAGAGAGTAGTGTATTGGCGTAAGTAAAGAAATACAAGAGTTAAAGAAACGTTTTGTACAGTTTATACCTTTGAGGGGCCTCACGGGTTTCTGGGAAGTCAATCCTGGTCCTCCACGACGTTCACGTCCGCCATTCTCTCTTTCATTCTCAGGGTTCATCCAGAATTTACGACCCCGTAGGACCCCGTAGGTCCCAGTAGGTCCCAGCCTTTAAGGATATTGCGTGCGCGTGCGTGCTCTTGGTCACTTCGACGAATTCTCTATACTCTCGAACGGGGCCCCATCCTGAACTGTTCTTATTGTGGGCCTTATTCTCTGCCATGGATGAGACTTGCTCGCCGGGACTGCCCTAATGCTCACCAACCTGACCGGCATCTTCTACTTGGTCGTCGGGGTCCTAGGAATTTACTTACGTCTCACGCTGACTTCTGCTACCGCTGACTCCTTCCTTTCTAAGGTGGGGGGGGCCCAATTCCATGCGGGGTGGCTGAGCTTGTCTGTCCGCCTCCCCCTACCTCCCCTGTACCACCAGACTGCTTGGCACCATGGGACAATGGAATCTCCGGACGCAGACACCATAAAAACTACCACCGAAAACCTGTATGGGTGACCATTATAGTTACAACTTCTTCGTAGATCAGAAACCCTTGAGAATAATAACGACAATGGCTACCACCGTAGGATGACGGTTCCGTCATAGAACAAGTGTTGGAATTATGGCGTTGAAACTTTACTGGTGTTTCTTTGAAAATATTTTTAAAAAAATGATTCTTCTTCCTTTTACTATGAATTCTTGATTCTTCGCTTTTCTTGATCTTCTGCAATGGTGGTTCGTGCGGTCTGCAGGAAGTGACCGTGCAAATAATTCAGAAGACAATGCACGGCTGCGGAGTTTCGGAGTCTTTCCGAAAGATAATGTCCTGGTGGTTGAATGAAGATGGCGAAAAAGAAGATGATGAAAAATAAGAAGGAAGAACCTGGAGAAAAATAGGCACGTTTTAATTTTCGTATTGTGGGCCCCACGTTTGGGGCCCTACAAAGAAATTCCCACGAGCGGCCGATGAGTTGGCAGAAATAACAAAAACATAGCGTTCTCCACCTTGTATAGAAGAAGTATGCGTGCGTGAGTGCGCGCACTCTCTCTCTCTCTCTCTCTCTCTCTCTCTCTCTCTGCCCTCTCTGCGTTAGCTTTCGAAGTGCGCTTTTGTGTCGAGCGAAATGATTCTATTGTACAAAGGAAATGCGAGAGAGTCGAAAAGCACGTGGTCCAGAATTGGCGGGATGAATGCAGTAAGCGTTGCCGCTAATGAAAAAGAGATGAAAAAAAAAATAAAATAAAATTAAACAAACAAAACAACAGCATCGAACGCTTCATAAGTCACTGGGTATATACCTATACGTTATTCACTAGATGACCATGGACCGCCGTCTTGCAGGTAACCATATTTGATCCAGCATACAAAATAGACACAATACCAGTAGGACGGTTGAGCCACAGGTACTGTAGCCGCAGCATCCACTGACTTCGGTATGCATTAACATAGGATCAAAATATGTAATCCCAGACATCGCTGGCAGCCATCTGATATGTTCATTATATGCGAACGCATATGGAAGCGTAGGCCGGCAAGACTTTTGTTGCGTCCTGTAGATGTAAAAAAGGAACATCGCGGTTACCACCTCACTGGAAGATTGTCCTTAAGGTAGATATTACGATTAGAGTATACGAACGATATATACATATATTTATACGCATTGAGTCCTTAGTGAGTTACTGTAATATAATAAGTCAGCCACACAGTACGTACGACAGATGGCAGCAGTGATGCTTTTAAATTATATGAATTAAAATGTCCCTCTATGTACACCGTGATACAGGCATAAATATATTCATACATTTGAGATTCGTGTAGTTGGCATACCGTGTACATCCTTATGCTCCATTCACGGTCCGGCAAAGTAGAGTACGGTTCACACGACCATCTCATTTAGATCTTAGATGGGCCATGCAGACCAGGAAGAAAAGTCTATTTCCGCACAACAATCGAAGCTATTTCTTAATTTGTTGTATGAATGGCCGCCGCGTAACGGTTTAGTTTGAGACCCTTTGGAGGCTGTGTATTACAATAGTCAGCCATTGCTCTAGGTACTGTACACAATAATGGTACGTATCTACGATTCTCAGTAGACTGTAAGCCCCATAGACTATGAGGATGACGAGGTAGAGGATGGAAGTAACAATGTTCCAGATTTCAATTGGTCGCCGTTGGATGTCTTGGATGGCCAGTTTTGGATGTGGCTCCTGGGGTGTTCTCTCTTCATGCTGATACCCAAGGTACAGTAGCACCGGATGTCTTTGACATTCTTCATCACGTTCCTGGTTGATATTCCCCAGTTGCTAAAATGAATATATATAATTTTTAAGATATTTAGTAACCAGGCTGACCTTGGTCACTGGAGGATGTTACCTGATCTTGCAAGATTCATCCAAGGCTTCTGAATGGATCCGCTGAAGACGTTGGGAACCTTCATACGGTTCGTTCGGTGGTTCGATATCGCAGGACCCAGGTGGCATACTCGTATTTGTATTCGGTAAGAGGTTTCTCTCATTTTTTGATGCTCTTGGAAGGAGAGCTACGAGATCCACTGCACGCCCACCTTACGCCAGATAGGATCTTCCGCCGAAGACCCCCGTCGGGTTGCACCAACCGCCACCTGGAGCGTTCACCAAGAGAGTCAAGAAGCAAGAGAGAAACGAAGCGAGGTATCACCGGGTGAAAATAAGAATAAACGAGCGAGAGGGAAGTATTAAAAATAAAACGAAAAAGTATAAACCCATAGAAAAGACATACAAGTCCCATAAGAGACAAAAAGGAAGTTCTCTAATGACTTGGAAAACTACCTTACTTCGTGGCAGGCTAATAGAACCCGCCAGAAATAAATATACAGCCACGTAGAAGCCACGTGCATCGTGCATTACGTATATATGAGGGTAGCCATGTACCTGGTGACAAAGAGAAGAAAAAAATCCCATCCTGAAAAATCGATCCGGCACGATCAGGCGCATTAGAGGACAAGAGGAGACAATTCTCCGGCGAAATGCAAGTCTGGACTGTCGGTCCTTGGGGTAAGATGGGGAGGAAGTGTAATAAGAGAAGTAGTAAAAAAAAAATACAGGTACGTATACCTAGGTATAGAGAGGTAGGCAAAGGTTAGGCCTAAGGGCCATTGCGACAATGGCCATCTCGGAACGATCGTCACGGCTCCCATTCTAATTGTAGGACGTGTGACAATGGCCAAAATGACACGGGCGTGTTTCGATGCGCCCCCTGGTTTTGCCTCTAATGGGTTTTGTATTCCGTCGATTAACGTCGCGGATGACATTCATGAGCCGGGGACGACTTTCCACCCTGAGGAATGGGTCCCCGCCGCCTGGCCATCCTCACGAATATTCATGTTCTTCCTGGCTGCTTCTGCGGGATAGACGTCCTGTGCGCGCTGATGTCCTGAGAAAGAAAAACTGTGAGTGTTCTGTTGGTAAGACTGAAAACTGGTTCTCAACCCTTATTATGTGTCTGGTAGGCTAAAGTACATACCTTATGTCTCTTGACACTTTACATAGGTGGGTATACATATAGGGTGACCATGGCGATGCTGACGCTGATCCTGATCCTGGTTCTGATCCTGATGGTCCTCGCTGCTACTGGGTTGGACCCACGGAACTGCACAATAAGAATTAAGTTTCATAACCGGGAAGGGACAATGTACCGAAATTGCGTTACAAACGAGGGTCTGGATTTATACTACGTCAAACGGTCCCGAACCCGGGGACATGTGTTTCCAACTTGTTAGAAGGGAATAATTACCTTTTGTACGCGGAGAAGGAGAAAAAGAAAGACCGGGGAGCAAACGCGAACGTCGTGCATGAGAAATAATACGCTGGCCAGATTTGTGATAGGGTGGTTTCCTTGAAGGGGGATGAATAATCAAAAATATTTATAAAAATTTTTTCCAAATTTATCATTTTTTTTTTTTTTAATTATTATTGACATTTTCAAAATTCTATTTTATGACATTCCCTGTTTATGGGAATAACTGTGCTAATGTCGATTTATCTTTTTTCTTTCTTTTGTCAATATTTTCAAAATTCTATTTTACCTTGATCAGATTGTTCTCTATGGGAATAATTGTGTAATTATTGATCTTCTTTGGTTGCGCACGGGGGTAGCTACCCTCGATTGCCCATAAGATTGTCAGTATGAGGCTAATACCAGCCAATAGTAATTGTGGCGACGGCGGTGACGCCCGGCAGAGCCTGTGAAAGCGATCGGGGGACACTTGTGACGCATCTGCACCGATCATCCCTGCGACAGGGGGGCTTCCCCTCCGGGGAGGGTTTAGGTATAGAGTCTGATCCCCCTTCTGTAAGGGAATAGAAGCCACGGGAGCAATGAATGACATAATTGAATTTCACGCGACAGTGAACTATGCTGGGCTGTTGTGCGTAAGCCAACCCAGGGCCAAAACCCCAGCGTGCAATTTTCAAGAGAAAATTCCATAACGTCCTCGCGACCCAAAAAAAGTCAAAAATAGGGGTAGGTCGAGGGGGTTGGGAGAAAATAAAGAAAAAAAAAAAAAGTACAAGGAATTTCGACGACAAAAAAAAAACCCCAAGGAAAAGGGGCACGTACCGAAAATAGAAATGTGACCAAAGGATAAAAATAAGGGTAGGTAAAAACCTCCCTTGCATTGCTCCATATATACACTGACTTTCCTTACCCAATTTTCTCTCTCACTCTCGATACCATTTCATCCCCCAATCGAAAGAGTAGCTCGTACAACGGATTCCGGCCTGACCAAGTAGCCGCTAAATCCATAGAACATTTTTCACCCCTAACGTCATACTGCCTCTAGTACATTACCCTCCTTTTACCACCCTTATACCACTGGCTCCACCGTACCAACTCGACGGACATGTAACGCACCCCTTTTTGACCAGTCTCGCACAACAATCACCGGCTGAAACTAAAACTGGGAATTAGCATGAGAATGACTAGATTAGGGGAGGGTGTGGCTGCATACGAGTACACGCATTCATGTGTAGCTCGGTATGGATTTTTGAAAAAAAAAAAAAAAAAAAAAATTTCAAATTTTTTTTCAAAATTTTTTATCAAAACCATAAGGTATCGGGACCCTGCGTTCGTCTCTTCGCTTGCCCTGAGAATAATAATTTTCTTACGTAAAATGGTGGGGGATGAATTTATTCGACACCAACGACCCATCCAGGCCTGACAACCTCGAGTAAAGAAAATTATGCGCGCTACCCGGAATAAGATCCAAAATATATATATATATATATGCACGTACAAGCTGAAAAATAAAGAGGGTTCGCGTGCCGCTCTTACCGTACGAATTTATTTCCTTCTAAGCGTCAGCAGTAATAGTACCTGTCACCGGCACGCGATTTGCATGTCTTCTTAACCTCGAGTGCTTCTCGAACAGTGATACCTGCGCCGGAAGCCTCGAGCCTCGGAAGCCCGAGCGCCGAACCCGTGCCGCGAATCCATCTTCAGGGGGAGCCCCGTAAGGTATTAAAGCCAAATGCTAATTTTCATTTGCGCCATACCGCCATGGGGTGGAACTGACTCTGATCAAGGGGTGGATCGAGGGAAAACATTTCTAAGCGAGTTATATTATCCTCCTGATGATATTCCGTGTAAGGACACTTCGGCGAGGATCAGGATTTAAAGGATTGCCTAGGGAATTATTTTTTCACCCTATATGGTGACAAGGGATTTTTATTATTTTTTTTTATTTTTTTTTTTTTTTTCTTAGAATTCAATACAAGTATGTATTACAGGGTTGCGCGTTCTTCTGGATATTTTATTTCTAAGCAAAGCCAACTGGATGGACCCAATAAAGTGTATGGGGGTATAATAATAATAGTGTGCCAAAGAGATTTTTTTTTTCCCCCACACAATGGACGCTCGAGAAAAATAGATTTGGGGGCTCGCGATATTGGACAATGGTAAGGGATCCAAGTGGCTACATGTTGCACTGCTTGTGTACAAATGGCCGGATGTGTGTTCAATGGATCGAAAGGAGTTGCCGGTCGATCGACCTTGAAAAATATTTCCTTCCTATAATACCTACTCGGTGCACGATACGCGTAAGGGGGCTGGGATAAAGAAGATTTTTCCACGCATGTATTATAATGGTATTATCTTCTTTTTTTTTTTCAAGAACAAATTTTTCAATGCAGAATTTTTCATTGTTAATTTTTTTTTTCACTTGGGAGACTTCCGGTTTGGAATTTTATAAAAGAAATTTCGTGGATGTGCCTCTACCGTAGGTCGATTTCATAAATTTCTGTAAAACGGGATTCGACTTATTACCGTAATTAGAATATATTCGCTGGTCCGAAAGGTCCTGACCTTGAAACTACAAGTGACCGTAAAATTTAGGGACACCCCCCCAAAAACTCAACTTCCATATATCCCACTAGCTAACTTTCATCCCTTTCATCCCCCGGTCTTTTGTGCATCTTAACACCCTCCTGTTACATCCCTGCTTTCTTTCTTGATTTTACAAAAATTTTCACCAACAGTCCCGACCTTACGGCTGTAGAGCCCTAAACGATGCTTTCAGGTTATAAAGGTCCCAGGACCGTCAATTTCGGGTGGCCTAAGTGGGGACCCCCAATAAAAATCTTCGCATGCATTTTATCTCTCAATATACCTTAAGTGGGACTTATGCATTTGTTGACTTTTTGACTTTTCACCCTCCGCGCATACCCTCCTGACCATACTGGCGTCGCTCTACCGCCATTACTTCACTTAGGACCAGGTCTCCCCAAGAGCACCAACAAAACTCACAATAAAGTGCCCGGCCATTAATGCCCAGGTAGATACGAAGACAGGGCAAAGACGGAATAGTGCTAGAAAACAAAAAAAAAGAAACAACGAACACGAAGATAAGAGAAAATATTATAATATTAAAAAAAAAGGGGACTCCAATATAAATACAAGGGTGTGAATGCATTCTTGGGTGTACGTAATGGCGGCCACGGAAACGTCGTTCCTCTCAGGTAATATTGCGCTTACCCTCTCCGGAGGTTATAGTGGGAGAAAATGGCTGTAATTAGCGAACTAACGGTGACCGTGCTCAAGACAAACCCCTACGAGTAGTAAGCCCCCCCAGAGTGAACCTTCCAGCATGACAAACGCTACCACCACTTCCGCAACCACCTTTGGCCTTTCACTTGTAACCTCAATCCCCTCCGGCCCCCGCCAGAGACCCCTTCCCAAAGGCCTTTACCGGCGTTTCTGCCTTTTTCTTATGGCTTTGGTACCTTTTTTTTCCGGGAGGGCCGGGGTCTCGTTGCAAACATACAAAGTAGGTTGGTGTATATCTATATATAATTCCAGGAGCGGATGCGGTCAAAGAGTCGCGTGCTACCCCGAGGAGAGGGAGGCCGTAACCCGAGCCGGACGGCCGGAACCACGGCGGGAGGAAATTTCCCCCCACTTCCCGGCCCCAGTCGGCGTCGACTCTCATTTAATTAATTACACGTGCTTTGTGCTCTTGCACAAGATTTTTGCGCCTTTGAGCCGTTTGCGGCCGAGCCGCTGCGTTTGTCGCTCTGCGAATCGGCTCGAACGCGTTTCTCTGTCTCTCTCTGTATTTATTTGCACTTCGATGTTTGACGGTGTTGACTCGCGGATATACGAATGACGGTTGTCGAGCTTGCAGGTCTGGCAAAAGTCAGAGAAAGCCATAGGGTTACCGGTAGAGTCGAAGAGGACTAGCGGTGAACAGAGGGTAGGAGAAAGAAAGGGGAAAAAAATGAAAAATAAAAGAAAGAGGAATAGAGGGTTACGACTGGCTGCCAGTAGGTAGGGTACTGCTGACGGGAGGAGTGCTGCTGCTTTTCTACTTGTTCTCTCTCTGATTTAGCAAAGTTAGGGTAGGTGGCGTAATATGAGGTCGGCAGGAAGCGTAGGTAACGTAGGTGGGTACTTAGCTATCGTCAGCACCTTTTTTCAATGCCAATTAGCGCCGCGGCCTCGGCATCAGCCGTAAGCCGGTTAGTGCGACTCCACTGCGGCCATTCAGCCTACATATTTTCGCACTGTGCGTCACTTTGTCCCTGGCAAAATGACGAATTAGACGACGAGGGCGAGAAACGCCCCGACGAACGGGCGAACGCCACCGCAATTCGCGAGGCGACTGCGAAAAACTCGGAGCGAATGAGAAAGTGTAAGTGAGCGAGAGTCTCGCTCTCTGAATACTAATATAAGCGTTAAACGTGTCGGGAAGCGTGCTGGCAGAGGAGAGACGAGAGAGCATCGAGAGAGCCGCCGTTATGCCCAACGTAATTGGCGTAGAGGCTTTGAAGTCTACGTTTTCCGAGCTTCTTTATCCGCGGGTGTCGAATGAACGTCGTGTATTAAATTACCACTTGTCAATTTCGTGAAATAATTATTTATACGGAATATACATGTAATGAAGTTTCGTTACCTGACGATGAAAGGTAACCTCTGGCATAATGTGCAAATGTGTCCGAGAAAAATGTGTACTGTGTAGAATCGCTCGATGTGCCACCTAGCGGTTAGAATAGGTACTAACGTAACGTCTAACGTAGAAGGAAAAGGAAAGGAAAAAACAAAGTCGGTAAGGCGAGTTGAAGACGGGACTTACCTCTCTCTGTGAGCATTTTTTACCGAGAAAGGAACCCTCTGCCCGAAGCTTCATAAAGAAAGGGTTGTCACGAGTGGAGGTGGGCGCTCGCGATGGACACACGGTGGCTGCACGTACTCTTGTGATCTCACGTCACGCTGAAACTCTTCTAGGCTGACACCTCGCGATCCTTAGGCTGTCTTTATATCAGTTCGCTCGCTGGCTCTAAAATCGTGCCGTGAAAGCATTTAATTAAAGCGAGCTACGCGACGGGCTGTTGGAAGAGGAAACTGGGCTCCGGGGACTAACGGCGGGTGTGAGTAGTTGCTGTAGGCGCCGCAAGGGTGCGAAACTGCGAACATTGTCTGTCGGCAAGAGGAGCAGGAGCTCCGAGGCATTTACTTAATTAGAGCCAGTTCGTTCCTTTTGCCTACCAACGCCTGCCAGCCTGTAACTGCATTTATGCACGAAACCCTTCTGCATCTCCTGCACCGAGAAAACGGAAGAGACAGAAAAATCGGATGTGAAAATGTGCAGCGACACTCGGAGAATAGGTGAGACAGGTTACGTGGCTTGGAGAAGTATGCTTCGTTAGGTTAGGAATTAGAGAATGTTTGAATACGCTCGAGCTTTCGATTTGTGTGGCCGGGGAAGTGAAGTAGTGAAAGAGAATAAGAAAGAGGTAAACACGAGGTGGAGGGAGGAACGAGAACGTAGTGACACCTGGTGACAATTCCTTCAGGGCTGTCGGCATTATCTCGCTGCCACAATGCCCAAAACATGGCTTCGTTCGAAGTCTCTACGAGATCCTCGAGAATTCTCGTTTACTTCCTCCGTCCTGGGACTTGTCCCTTTCCCTTGGGATAATGTCCTTTTATTCTTTCACGAAACGGGATTCCTAGCCATTGTACAAGGTGACAGTTTCCACGGGCTAGCCTGTCGATGCTCGCCAATACGTTTTGAAGACTTGGGATAAACGTCTACGGGAACCGACCTACCTGATCGGTATTGTTCTTATTTATTTTTTGAATGAACTTTGTTTCCTCAAAAAAGGTCTACCGGAACCATCCGTTATGGTATGTCCAGTTTTATCTTTGAGTTCCGGTTGCGTGCTTCCACCTACTAACGCTTTATACGCCTTTCCAGGAAATTCCTCTTTTCACGGGTTAAAAACGAAACGTAGCTGTATCGTAGTGGCTGTTGGAATCTTTGGACCTTATTATGGGACCTTTCGACACGCCAGGAAACCACCATTAACGCCTCGACACGTAATACGTCACGGTTCAGTCTAGGTGTATGTATAATAACGCCGAGCGTAGCCTCTGGTATTTATTTAATTAATTTCCAATTTTTAACGTCTTAATAACCAGGTTCCCTTCTACGACCTAATAGACAATAGCCTGTTTCATGGATACCAACATGATGACCCATTGACGGTAGCCATTGTTACTCAGGTGTGAAAAGATCCGGCGATTAACCTTCGTTCGAAGTATCACGAACGAAGCGTAGCACCTTTGCAAGCTTTGTTCTTTTTTCTTTTTCTTTTTTTACACAAGAAATCACCGCCTTTCTATTCCTTCTAATTCATGCCTCGCGCTCTACTCTTTCTCTCTTCTTTATTTTCTTAGAAACAGCCCATAATAGACACAATCTTCTGGTGCTTACTTACAATACATATTCTACGTCTTTCTTGTCTCTAATTATTCTAATTCTTTCTTCAATCTTTCGTTTTTTTTATTCCTTTTTTTTTTTTAGTAACTGATACCAACCTTTATTTTTAACAGTTAATATTCTCTGTAACTTAAGGGGTTCGTATTGTCTATACGAAACAATCGAATATATTAATTCACTCAGTCTCGACAGTCGCTTCACGAATTCTCACAGCGTACTCATTGCTTTACTCTTTTATCCTTTGACACTCTCTTTCTCTTTCTCTCTCATTATTCTATCCTCTTCTCCTCGCACCTTCTTCCGCAACCACTCCTGCACGCACTAGACAATGCCCCTGGCCGTGCGCAGAGGCGCGATTTATCGAACGGAATTTTTATTATGCAACGCGGACTGTTGGCAACAATGAGTACACATTCCCCGTAGAAAAGAACGCGAACCGTCGGCCGTCATCATTCTGGACCACAATGAAAAACGCAAGGCCTCCGACATATTTTCAGGTGGAATTCCAAGAGCTGACGAGCTGCCGATAATCCACATTCTGAACAAACAGTAACAGAAATACAGATTACAACCTGTGTACCAATGGATTTAGTTTATTTAACTGCCATCACGTAAATATTTATTATATATATATATATATAATTTACCCCAGACAAGCATTAATAATTAAAAAAAGAATTGTCATTTTAATATAATACCTAAAAAAAATTTCTTGACCGCAGAGGAAGTTCCTGTCAACTTTTTGGAATATCATCTCAGGAATGCTGGACCACATCTTTTTGGGGAATATTCGTGGCAGAATCTTCAGATGCAAGTTTATCGGGAAGAGGGGCGAGGTAGGTATGGGAACGTCCAGATAGAATAAAAGAAAAGCAATAACCATACTGTGTAAAGGAAAAAGAAATATGGTTTCCTCAGGTTGAACAACGCAGCACGAACCTCCGGCTATAGGATCTTTGTTTCCTTCGGCGAATTAGATCGTTATTTCAGCGGCCGAGGCAAAACTGCAGCGCCCGACACATCTGACAAAGAAGTTATTAGCGTAGAGAATCGCATAACGCGAACCGTTTCTTCGGGCCGTTTCATGGCTGTCTCGTGCGAATATGATGAGTCAGTGAATGCAGTCCAGCAGGAAGGTAAAGCAAACTCCCAGATAAGAAGTTGACAAATGAAATTTTCCAGTAACTCAAAATTATCCAGGTACAAGATCAGTCGGATTTTACATATTTCTCTTTTCCTTTCATTCCGCTTGAAACTAACGTTCGATCCTTGAATTCCATTCGTAGGTCCGACGGATTCAACCACTGGGCCCGCACACGGTGCCTCATCCCTGGAAGTTCAGGTCCTCGTGGATTATTGTTACCCAGTAACTGGTGTTCCTAGTGCCGGTGTCCCCGCTCGCTGTTGAGGTCGCTGATGTTGTTGCCCTGGACGTTTTCCAAAATACTGATAGGGCCACTGAGTCCTGGGGGCGAGTTTGGAGGATGGATGGATTATTCGTCGGTTCGGTCGACGTTGTGGGGGAGCAGAAGGTTGCTGGTGGTACAAAAGCGCGAGGCCTCCGATCGACCAGTCATCTAGGTAACAATGCTACTGACAATGGGCAGCGGGCCAGCAGTGTTTCATTAAAACATGCATTGAATTCGGGGAGCGAGAGAGAGAGAGAAAGAGAAGGAAATTCAGAGATAGAGAGAGATAGAGAGAGAGAGAAAAGTAGAACCAGGACTAGAAATGGCAGTCAGAGTGAGTGAGTGAGTTACTGAAACGAGTAACACAGGAATAGTACGAATTGGCTGAAATCAAGAGAGACCAGAGGGAACCAGTCCAGTTCGGTCCATTCCGCTCCTGGTTCGACCGGGAGGTAATGTGGAGGATGGTTCATGTCTGATTGAAATGTCGAAAAGTCAGCAGCCCTTCTGTTCCCTTTAGAAAGTGGAAAGGGCCGTGCTCCTGGCATGGGTATGGGGACAGAGTGAGTGAGGTACGAGGTAGCGTGGGAGAGAGGAGATGGAGAGGAATGGCAAGAGTCCGGAGTCAGTTGGCGGGTTAAATTGGAATTGTCATGTGAGGGAGCGAGGCGAATCAAAAGAAAAACAACTTGTATAGGATTGAGTTTAATTGTACTCTCTTCTGCTACTCTATAACCCTCTGGCTCCGGTATTGCCTCTCATCTCATCTCATCTCATCTGATAGCATCTCTGCTTGTATGCTAGAGATTCTAACGGAGTTTGGCGAAGGCTAACGAAAGCGATGAAATCCAAGTGGACTCTGCTGATAGATGGGGAGACACTGGGGTATGGGGATGGTCTGTGGGTTTAGGGTGAGGATCAGGCTGGGCTCCTGAGGGACTACGTTGGATGGAGCGAACTCTCACCGATGTAGGAAAAGGGAGTAAACCAAAAGAGAAGCAGGGAGAAGTCCGGTCCGATAAACTGGTAATTAGAAAACGGTTGTTCAATCCCTTCTAGAAAGTTCGATTGAGGTCTGCCTTCTCTCTTTGTATACACTTCCTTCTCTGTCTTTCTCGCTCGCATTCTTATCACTGCATTTCACTCCTCGTGAAATCATGACAATACCCATGGACCAGGATCCTACGTAGGTACAATGCTGGAAATCACATAAATACAAGCATAATCATTGCGACTGCAAAGTTACATTTGATAGAAATATATTTGTCAGGCAAAAAAAATGCCCTGAGTACTAGAAAATCAATTTGTAATTGTAGAGACGTAAGAGGGCTGAATTATGTGAAGTAAAATTGAAGTAACATTTGTTCTACTATATCGGGTGAGTAAGAAGCTGGTAATCTTCTCTAGTGGTTCAGTTCTTACTAGGATAAAGAGGATGATCTGTCCCAGGTACAATGACGTAGTGTGGTACACTCGGTGTGCTGAAGCAATTTTGTTCTTGATTTTGCTATGTCGTCTTCCTGGTGCCGACAATCGGCAATAAGTCGCCCAGCTGAGATCCAATTTAAACCGTTAATTACCAGAGTCCTTTCTTTCGTTTTTAGCTACCATTGGACTTCCTGGTTCTCCTAGGAGTGGAGCACGGCTTTTCCTCTTCGACAACCGCCATTCTTCATCCTCCACCAGCAACCGCCAATCCCATCCAGATTCACCCTCGCTCGCCGCCCAGCAAGAGCACATTGTGACCAGTTCTTTTTTCAATTTAAAATACTATCTTTTTAATTTCCTACGTGTCACTTTTACGTCTGGGATTTTCACGAGAGCGATCCTATCGCTTGCACTGTTCCTGGCCGGGAGTAGAGACGATATGTCGCACCTTATCGATCGGCATTATCGCTCGCTTTTAACTTGCCAGGGAAATTGCATCGTACTCTCGTCATTTTCCAAATTTAATTTCACTCTCAAGTCTCCCTCTTTCTCTCTCTCATTCAGAAAAAAAAAATTCTATTTTCCCTACATCAACATTCAACAGATATCTCATTGACAGAC
This sequence comes from Cephus cinctus, assembly GCF_000341935.2. NCBI lineage: Eukaryota > Metazoa > Arthropoda > Insecta > Hymenoptera > Cephidae > Cephus > Cephus cinctus. The sequence goes on along the minus strand of NW_014333955.1, from coordinate 29,093 downwards.
ATTTAAAATACACCCTGTAGATATCAAAATATTCAACTCTCCCCACCCTTGTAAATGGCATTAGATTTAATAAACACCCGTGTCAAATGTATATTAAATCCCATTCAATCGATTTGGGACACCGCTAATTACAATATGAATCAAAAGCTCATTTTATTATAAACGTACCATAGCTATACTAAATACCTTTTAAGAGCAGCAACACCGGTAGGAAATATCCAGCAGCCGATAGTGTCTGTCAATTGTCAGTGGGCGGATTTCGGTATTCGAAACGTGTGGAACGTAGGAAACGCAGCTAATCGGGTAGGCCAAGGTAGATGGGCAGGGAGGGAGAAGCAAATCCAAACGCAACGCAACGCAACGAAGCATCTGCCTGTAATCCGCATTGGAGCCGAGTGAAACCGCTTGTTGTTTCGCTGATCCCTGCTTTGTGACGCTCTTGTATTTTATTGTTCGGAACTGGGTCCATTGTCCCTCAAATCGTGTACACCGAGCGACCCGTACACCAGTTCACTCGTGTGCACGTAGAACGTGCACCGAATGCGTCGCATCCAATATATATATATTCCTTCTCTCTCCAGTCGATGGGCTTCCGCCATTGTCACATTAATCCGCAAAGGTACCGTCGGAACTGTTCTATGAATTGTGCATCCCCCCACCGACCTAGTCAAACCTTGAAAAATCTCATATACAATCTCTGTCTTTCACTTTTGTGCTTCTGATTTCATACCTAACCTCAACGACTCTGGCGCCCTCTACAAAAGATCGCTTACCAGGTGAATTCTAACCTAATCAAAATGGACAAGCCGCACGGTCGCAATCGAGCGCGGGACACTTTGGTACGTATTTTTCATAGTTTTCAATGATCGACCGAAACGTCAGAGTCTCCTCGAGTCTGGCTTCGGCTCGTACGACAGTCCCGAGAAGTGCATATACTTGAAATGTTCGTAGAGGTTAGGGACGCTCGTGCGCCAGTCTTTCGTGCACGTGTGTGCGAAAGAAGGCAACCTTGCCCCGTCCGTGCATAAACAAAATGGCCCATAAAACCTCGAGGCGCTAATCCGCGCAGAATGCCGCGCGAGGATATTGTCAAACCCTCCCGCGGACCCGTTCACTCCGCGGCAAGAGCAGCTGATTCATGCGGCCATATTTCACGTCTTTATGCATCTGCGAATATTTCAGGGCTTGCTTTCTGACCCCTTTACATTCTCAGTGATTATTCCCGGCTAGCTGCTTCTTCTTCCTTTGACTCATCCTCCTCCTCTCGCGCCTCTTCTTCCCTTGGACTTGTATTTCGGTATGTCTTAGAGATTTTTAGTTTATGGAATTTTTTTAACTATATATATATATATATATATATATATATATATATATATATATATGTATATTACTTTGCTTGCAGGAAGACGGAGTACAAGTATCCACTGTCGTATGGTATAAAACGATAAATTTATTTGTCAATGAAATTTCAATGATAAAGAAGAGGACAGGCAGAAGCAATCGATTCTAATGTAATTAACGCACCGGTGTAAAATTCGACATCTTCACGTGGCAACGTAACACAAGGAGCATCGATGTTTGAAGAGAGTTCACAAAGTTAAAGGAAATTAACATTTTTTTTTTTTCCCCCCAAAAGGGAAGTGACAGTACGGACACGAACCACATGGTAAAATCTCTCTCTAACAAAATCTATTTACCGTATAAAGCACGTATACTCATCGTCCACTTTTAATTGGTCTATCCCACAGGATACTTGGCATCCTAGATCATTTGGAGTCTTCGATCAGGCACACGCAACCCCCACGAACGGGCGCCGCATAATTTCATAATATTTCACAGAACGTACCCCGTAAAGCATGACGCAAGTCCTGAACCCAGCGGGACGTCCTTTCTTGGCGGATACTGCCGTGTTATCCGTGACTCGTTATGTTCCGATCGCGCGTAAACATAACTTTTGCCACGGTCCTGGGACCTTTGAACTCTGCAGGAGTCGGCCGCACAAGTCGGTCCAGGAAGATGATGAGGGACGAGTGGACGAGCATTAAGCATTATGAAGACTGGATATAAAGTCATATTATAAGGGCTGAGGTAATCTCTGAGAATATATGAAATATTGAATTGAATAGGTAAGGCAAGTATTGCCATAGAGAAAAGACATATAGATCTGTCTAATATTGAGATAAAAATGTATCTAGTGGTTAGAGGCAATTATGAGCCAGACCATAAGGACATGTGGCGCTCGTCAACATTCATGTTCATCGGTTCCAGTTGGTTCGCGTGGTTGGCAAACCTGGCTGACTGGTTGGCTCGGGCTGTCTCGTAAACCATTGACGTATAGTTAATACTGACCTCACACGTCCAGACGGAACGGCTCTCGAATCTCTGACATCTATAGTGATACTAAAGGTGATACTTGGGTCCTTATCTATTGTATAAACCTTTGCTCTTCATCTTCAGGATCCTTCCATCAGGCTGGAGCAACATTAGCATCGACATCGGCAACAGCGACTCCTTTTTTCCTCAAACGAAAATCTGTCCTTCGGAGTATAGACGGGTAAACATAAGACGGGAGCTCTTCTCGTCACTCCGCTAAGTGGAAGAATCATCGTACACAAGGAACGCGTTGCCTAGCCCAACGTTCTAATGGTCATTATCATTTACAAACAGCGACGTCTCCGTTCATCTTAACACAGGGATCCTGCCACGTGTTTACATAGGTACCTGAAATACTTGAGCTCATCTCACTGGTCGCAGTGCTTTGTAAACTTGACTCAACTTTGAGCCAGGACGTCTTCACGATTTTATCGTTACTTGAGGATTGATCGGTTGCTTTTTTTTTTATTTTTCCACAGATGGAGAGCGATACGAGTTTTTTCTTTCTTTCGAAATGGAGGTTTGGCAGTTTGAAAATTCAACCGGGTGACAGGGACCGTTCGAGACTTTTTGCGTGGCACGTATGCAAGCTGCTTGAAGGTATTTAAAAAAAATTTTTGAATAAGTAAACGTATGACAAAATATTTGAATTTTCGGTAGCAGACACATGTGGCTTTTATTTTTATTTTTTTTCTTTCTTTAACTTCCAGACTTCCTAAAGCCATATCCATGGACGGTCTTTAATAGAAGTGTAAACAAGGCAAGCATGGGCATAAAGATAAAGAGTGGTATAAGAGTTTAACGCCAGTGGATGCTGTGTATGTATACAGACGCAAATAGTGAGAGCTACCAGAAGACGAAGAAGTGGCTGGGGAAGAAGAAGGCTACTCGAGTAGCAAGTATCAAGAGGCACCTTCCTGCCTCCAGGAAATTGAAGGTGGACAGGAGGAGCGTGTGCTAGACGAAATTCTGTGAAAGGATCCAAGAGGTGTATATAGACACCGGACTGCCTGGATATACAGAAGGGCCCCACTTGGTTCCCTTGGATAACGAGTATTATCTTAAGACGTTTGTCAGTCGCAGGACCCAACGGGCCCCACTGGACCCACTGCCATATTTGTCCAATCAATTTAAGGCTCGTTTGTCGCCATGGGGGCTAGGAAAATGCTGGCAAACTTCCTTTCCACAGTTACACGAGACTTTATTTCATGGATTTGAGGTATTATTTATTTTGTTCTTTTATCAAATTAAGTTTGGGCTTGTAACTTTCTGGTGAATTTATATTTGACAGATCAGTATCCGAATATGGGAAATTATTCAATCGTCGACGAGATGCCGATACTGTCAATGGCTGACGCGTTACAGACGCGTTTGGATGTGAATTTTTCCACTGGCTTTGATCATACGCTCGATTAAGCACTGAAACTACACGAATTATCGCGCCCGCTGGCAAAGGACCAGTAGATGACGAACACATGGAAACTCGATTGGTATTTTATTCGTTTGAGGTTCGATCCGCGACTAACCTAACCTATACCTTGCTTCAAGCATTTATCCCTATAAAGGCCAACGAGCCTTCACAGCCGCATTACGCGATGCGCGATTTTTAGATAATCGCATCGTCCAATTAGCGTTAATTACCGTCTCTGTTAATTAGAGGCGTCTCTGCGAATAGAGACAATCGTTATTTTGAGATGCATCCGGGTGCCAACCAGTCAGCCCCCAGTCATCTGCCCAGCCAAACGAATCGACCCTTGTATTTCCCTTGGAAAGTCAGAAGAATTTTATATTCAAAGAATTTCATGTCATTTAATTAAAAAAAAATATATATATAAATCACCCCTCAAACCAAAATGGCGACTGCGCCGGTAAATAACTACAACTCTTGGCAAAACCAGTTTTACTTGTCACAAACGAAGGAAAAATCATCAAACGTATATGGAATATCACGAAGATGACGATTATTTTTGAGTAAACATAAAAATTCTAATTTTTCTCACTTTCGTAAATTTCTACTAATACCTGGCCGACAGTCTGAAGCGCAACAAGTGGTCCCGAGACGTTTGTTTCAAAAGGGCAACTTTCCTCGTCGCGATTCTCTGATACACAGCGCGGCCGTCCTATCGTAATGCGCCGATTATTACGACAAGTGTCAACCACTGCTTTGGTCCAATATGGCAATCATTTACAATCGAAATTGACGAGCAGTTTCTACTGTCACTTTTTTATACGACCGATTTGATCGAGCGATTGGAAAAGAGAAGTCTTGAAATTTTTTCGAGTTTTTCTATAAGTGCCACGAGTGCGAGAGAGACACGCTCATGGGGATTTACGTGCGTAAGAAAGAGACAGACATACCGTTTACTCCGATCGTGAACATACACACATCTCTTCGACGTGACCGTCTTACAAATGTATTTTTGATCGATCATAATTTTTATTTCTTTAACAATATCGACATAGAGCATCGCTTCGTAATTTATTTAATTTATACGGCACTTTCGGAATAGGACAAATCGTACATGACTAACACGTAAAATTAAGTGATACTATAAATTATATTGCGCTTTGGGAAAAGACAAAAAATTGTAATAACGAATAATATTACGTAATTTCAAACTCTTTTTTTTGGGCTATATCTTGAAAACGACTTGAGGTGTCTTAAAAAATTTATATTAATTCTCATATCTATTAATGCGTGAAAGGCGTGTATTTTTTTTTTCATCATCCTACCGACGTATTGTTGAAAATGTATTTTTTTTCGGGACTGTACGCGCTCTTGATATCGCTCTAGTTTTTCATTTTTTTTTTGTCCATTAATCGCTGACCCCGTTAGAAGAACGGTACAACAGTAGACTGACAAATAAAACCAATAGTAAGAAGTAAGTGTTGCTAATTGTGAGACAGTACCCTTTCAGAAGTGTGATCCCTCTTTTCTAGTGGTCATTGAAATTGTTCTAGGTGCAAAATAACGTGTAAGGCTCAATGAGGATTTGTAAATCGTAATTACATACCTGTCCCATTGTTAAATTAGAAATTTTCACGAAAGACCAAATTCTTTTGCTCAAAGTGCAATAAATGATATTCCAACAAAAAATCAATATACAGTTTACGAGGGACAAGCGTTAAATCCATGGGTGTTAAGAATTAATTAAATTTGTTAAATAAATTGATTAAAAATGAATAGTTGCCTAAAATAGAAACAATCAATGAATCTCGTTAGAAGGATCCATTTGATCATAAAATCTAATCTAACCCAATATAAGTTTGTTCTGTCATTAACAGGATTAATTAGTCACCTACAAGGCTCACGCATTAAGTTCGACTGTAAGGAAAAAAAAAGTGCACCCCTCGATAGGGGTCGGGTAGCAAAATTGTCGAATTTGGGAAAAAAAAAAAAGAGAAAAGGGTCTAAGCTCGAAAATAGGATTATCCTTTGACTATAGAAATACGCCCTTATGACTGTCATAAAACTGTATACTGTTGACTATTTATTGACCCGGTTGTTGACGGGAACTACGACCGCCGGTTCTAATTGCCAAATAGCCTGCACGAGAGTGTACCGATTGTACTTGTACCATTGAAAAGCAAAATATAAGGCCCCGTAGACAAGGCCTCGTAGAAGAGAACTCAGTACTGTCCTAGGAAAATCCAAAAGGATGCCCGAAAACCACGTTGAAAAAAAAGGTGGGGCCCACTCCCCTCCAATCAGCCCTGAACGAAATGAAAAGTTGGACAATCGCGTTATTCCGAAGTTTGTTTCGGTTCTCCGTGCCCAAGAAACCCTGAAGGCGAACGACCCTGTGTTCCTAAAGGAGCGTTAAAATTAGACGAACAATGGCCCGTACCATGTCGTATAACGACCGTTTAAATAACGAGATTACTTTTGCGAAGAGACTTATTCTATGCAAATATTAGAAAGTGTAGTTTTGAAAAGGGGAAGCCCTAAACTTAAGGGTCTCTCTTGTAGGTCTCTTGGGACTCTTTTCTCGCCCTATGTCCTTCCCTTGTCCCTCCCTCCCCGTGTCGCCCCCTTTATACTTTTACCCAAACTGTCTTTTGAGAACAAGGCGTGACCATTTTTATTTGTTAAACTTCAATCGGCCATTCGACTTGGTATACAAATCTTTATTTAGCTTAAGTGAGCTCAGAATGGAATCACATTATTGGCCGTTTTCAGTCTTTGGCTGTTTCGTTCGAACCCATAACGGTTTCAATGAAACGTGATTCAAAATAGCGTCGGTGAATTTTCAAATCAATTAATCGCATACTCGAAATTGAGGACTTTGAGGTGAGAATAATTGAATTTGTGAAAATTGTCTGTTTATGTTGCTCGGGTCATTCGAGCAAAATCGCATGGGAATCTTTACGGAAATGACCAATAAACCATTTATGGGTTGGCTCTCATAATAAACCAAACAGCCATAAATGTGACATATTAAAGTTATCCCTCCCCCGTCTCCGCGTAGCAAAGGTATAATATTATTGAGCAAAACCTTTATTGCTCGCTAGTTGACTTTTTTTTCTTTGCTTACAGAACAGCCGAGTTATTATGAGGGGCTCCGTTAGCTGGACAAGATGGTCGGATGGGATCTGTGAATTGAATGGTGTAGAAGGCATTGGTCGTTCCCCTCGTCCCCAGTGCCCCAGCATGTTTGCCAATGTTATCCGAGATGCCAGTGACCGGTCACGAATCGACGTTATTCATCCACCCTCTTCTTTTTTTATTCCTATTATCTTAGTTAAGTGATAATTTTGGTAAATTAAAAAAAAATTACAGGTTCCACCCTATCGATTTTATCAGCCTCACAGTCCATCGACGAGATGCGGGAACAATTGTTTGGAATGCTCTGAAAAGGGATTTCGAGAGGTCGCACAATAGTCGGGCACAGACTTCTGTATAGGCAGTGTAATATCGATAGGGAAGGTATAGCATAATGCGTATTGCGTATACGCCGTATATATACAAAGACAATGAAATGATTCACGTCTTTCTCGAGTCTACGAAAATTAAACGCGGCTCGAGTTTTATATGTGTGAGCGAGAGTGACTGACTGGAGGGATTGTTAGGAGGGTGACTGGCTTGGTGTTAGTCCCCCACTTCTATTCCACGTCAAGACCAATTCGCATTACTACGATTCCTACGCACGTGTTTGTGCAGCAGCACGCGCAAGCATAGAATATAACGTATAAAGAGTCCTTGCCACTTTGCCTAAATGGAATATGAAAGAGAGCCTAAATGGATTAAGCATTATCAAATTTATTAATTAATAATAACAATCCTGTTGGTCAATTGAAATTCATTTAATTTATCTTTATGCGTATTATCCTAATTTGCATTTCCTTATGAATTATCCAGAAACGCTTGTGAGCGACGTACAAAAATTAATCTCACCTCAGTTGCCACTTCTCGCCGCCAGGGGTGCTGCCGTATCAATTTCCTTACCTTTAACGTCCCTATAGAAGAACCAGGCGAGGAGTAATAATTGTCAAGAGAGGACGAACGTGTTTACCATGAAAATCCGTGTCTCCCACTCCCTCAGGAAGAAGCTTCACATCCAGTCATCCCCATCCGCAGCATCCCGGACGATAATACCATTAATCATAGCCTCGTGCATCCACCACCCTCGTAAGATGGTTTGGGTATCTACCACGAGCCTTGCTCGGGGATCTGTTATTCCGCTTCTTGCCTAATAACACCTTGTTATGTATTCTCGCGTAATAATATCACACATCTTGTTATCGCGTTGACGCGTGTACACACGTGTCAAGATATACGGGATTTGTGTATAAATAGTCAAGTACCTGATAATACGATCCAATCATCAAGAGTCAATAGTGTCTCTATGGGGATGACTATATAAATTTGATTTTTTGTTATTAAATAAAAACAATAGGGCTAGACAATTTTTTAGATATCAATATTTTTATTGTTTTATTGTATTCGCATAAACTTATATAACTGGCTATAAATAACTGAGTACAAAACATCACGAGGGAGACAATCTGCCGCTAATTCCAATAAGTAACATTGTAACCGAGTTATTATTCATCCGTATCGTGTTCCATATTGACCCTCGAAAGTGTCTCTAATAAAATATCATTAAGCACATCATCGATCATCGCCCCAGCTACGGGAACGGAGAGAAAACGTCTGCTACCCCGGTATCACAACCTTTATGGGACTCTCCCATAAGAGCCCCGTGTACCCCATAAATGCGGAACACCCTCGTATTTGTCCTACGGCCAATACCAGGCGCTTACTCCATGACTCTATTTTCTTTTGAATCTCCCGCCAACGCAATTGAACATCGCCTGTGCACAAAGAGCGTACTTAGAAAAAAAAAATGCGAATACAGACTATTTGAAAGGGACAGAAATACCTTCTTTTTTTATCCCGCTTTGAAAAAAAAAAAAAAAAACGCACGGACGATGTTATCTACTTTTGATTTTGCGGTATACGAACCACTCGTGGAAAGGACCCCTTTGGGGTTTTCATGCGTGAGGGCAAAGGTCAATGCGCGCCCGGTCGCACTCGACACTGCGAAACGTAAGAACGTTCGGGTTATAATGGCGTTTAAAAAAAAAGAAGGAGAAAGAGGGGAGGGGAGGGATGAAGGTAAATAAAAGAGAAAAATGAAAGAAGGTCCTCGAGTATACTCGCTACCCATTATATTACTTTAACCCTGTAGAATCTTGACTCGCGACGCCATTTCGAAGTGGCGCAACCGTTCAAATTTAACCCTCCTCTCCTTGGCTGAGCATCGATACTGAAAAGAAACATTTGTATGTACCTACAGAGCACTTCAGGACCCTCTGCCCAGACTGTAGGTTTGTACAGTCTATATAGCTAGATTAAAAAATACATACTTTGAAACCACTCGTAATTTTACATACCTACGTGAAGTTGTACTGTCGGTAACTCTATGGTATCCATAGAGAATTTTTTTTTAAATATTACTAGGCCTTAATACCGCCTACTCGTCTACCACTCTTGTTACACTTTATGAAACAACGTGTAGCCACGTATTAGTACATACGTGTACTAATGGTGGACAGTGCATCCAGACATATGGAATTTCTAAGGAACCTTACTGAGGTCACTTGAAAGGGGTCCCCATTAAAAACGTACCCCTTTGACCCCCCGTCTATATTTCCACGCTCGAGGATAACCGAGGTTATTTTATATAAAAAAAGAATGTTTCTGGTAAAAAAAAAATCTTCGAAACGTCTCGACGCACCATTTATTCTTCCAGACAATTAGTCAATTAATAAGAGAATTATTATGCCGCACTCGACGCGGATCGCTGGTACGCAAATTGTACTTCGATTAACGCTCGATTATGTTCAATAGCGGGAAACAGGAACCCAAGGAAAAAAAAACAATAGCTGCCATTGTTACACCGAACGCGAAGCTCCTTTGCGCAAACGGTAAATTAATACAGTCAATGCCACCTATAACGAAACACGATCGGCCATTATCCACGTCGATAAAGGAGAGCCCTGCCAAAGGACGCGAGTAACTTTGTACACAGGCGACATATTGGAACTTACCTCGCTGTCAATTGAATCGTGTAGGTGTTTGGCAATGGTTTATGTTTATATTGTGCATCTACACGAATATTACTCGACTACAGTGTATCCAGTTTCTCTTCTCAAAAGTTAATTAGTTCTCGCAGTTCTACGTGCTCGCAAGGTTCATACTCGTGCGGTTTCGAGAAATTCTAGGCACTCGGTTAACATAAAATAACCTTAGCAAACCGCGTGAGAATCTCGTATATGTAGAATCTGTACCAAACGGCGACTCCATAGAGATTGCGCAGTGGTGATATAAGAAAAAATTTTAATACAATTTTTAATCGACATATACAACTTTTAGTGCTATATAGATAGAGGTATGAAATATTATTGACATATATTTATTATATCCTGTTAGTGTATACCTGAGGATTATTCAAATTTTCAGTATTGTGTCGTGGTGTAAGGCTAGTACAATGGCCCTAATATTTAATAAGCTTTTTATATACTGAACACCAGGTAGATTTTAACAGAGTATATTATTTTACTAGCATTGCACCTCAATGCCCTTTTCCTTTACACCTTTCGCCATTGTTCTGCTTTACCTCTTATTAACATTGAATTTTACTTTATACCGTTAGCAATGGATGTCAATGTGCTTTTCACGTTTCTCAAAACCGCGAACGTACTTCCCTCTGGGAGTTACTTTCTGATTGACATTTTTTTTAACCTCCTTTCTATTTCCACAGAAGAATCCACGAGCCAGGCGTAACCTCCGTGGGTGGACGAAAGCTTTGCCAAGAAGTTGGCAACGTGACACAGGCGTAAGTAATGCCAACTGAATAATTAAGAAATCCACTTAATACCCAATGGAGCTGCCACGAACAATGATGATATTCATCAAACGATCCTCGTCAAAGGTTCTGACGATTGTTCAACTTGCCCAAAATAGCAGAAGCCAAAGTCCTGCCAAAGGATTATTCTACTCTGATCTCACTCTCTGCCGAAGGAACAAGAGAGAATCGTAGAATGCTCAAGTAATCACAAACGAACAAAACAAGACTTTTCCATTTCCTAAGAGTAATACACGGTCCAAGGTTTTTACTCGTAGACGAAGGGGGGGGGATAGCTCCAAATCAGAAAGGGATGAATGGTTTGAAAGTTTTCCGAGAGACCGAAATCCGTTTGAAAGTCATCAAAAGAGGCGGTGGGGGG
>NW_014333955.1:12991-17796 GCF_000341935.2 Cephus cinctus | reverse complement strand
GGGGGAGGGTGAAAGAAAAAGCTAACTGTACTCACTGGCATTTCTGAACGAGTTTCGATTTCTCCGTGAGCCAGTTGACAGCAGCCAACCCCTTCAGTTTGAGGTTAGGGATCGTCAGTTACAAACAGAATGTTTTTTTTTTCTTATTTTTCACCCTTTTCCTTCGACGTGTCGCAGAAGGGTTTCGCCGTGGTATCGCGATGGCGCAAAAGGAAAGCATTCGGGGAGCCACAAACAATCGTCTAATTTAGACGAGCCGTAACCCTTAAGAAGTTTCCATGAAATAAGGGTCCACGGATCCCGATACGACTTCCAAATTAAGTTCCATTGAAAACTCGACCGAACCCTTTTGATATTATACGTTACCCCTTTCTCCATTACCCTGCGACCCCCGACCCACCCCTTCTTTCGTCCTTCTCCGATGGTTCTCTTGTTTCAGTCGTTTTTGCCCTTTTTTTCAGCGCCAGCTCCAGATTCAAAGGGGTCGAGGTTCGGTTCGACGGGGCGCAGGTCATCGAGGACCAACGTGGAAGACGTTGATGATCGTAATCCTAGGGGATGAAAAAAAGGGGGTAAAGGGTTTCGAGAACTATCATTGGTACTTAGGTCGAGCTGTATGGGTGACGGTAGAAGGTGACGAGAAAACCAAAAGTAGTCGGAGGGTGGTCCTTAGGGGTCAAACGGTGTGCACGCACCCTTAAACCCTTCGCGCGGCATTGAATGGCTAAAAAGTCTCACCGTGAGCACCCCGAGGTTACTAGGAGTGCCAAGCGAGTGTAGCCCAGAGGTGACCACCCTTTGCTTTTATGGGGCACCCCTACGCATTGCGTTTCACTATAACTACCCTCTGTTTAGAGGGCAATTGTATTGGCGCGCGGGACCCTTTTTGTCCTTTCATACAGAGAAACCCCGCTGGCTCTGTTGGCTGTTTCCTTTTATGGGGGAGGGACGGGGGGGGGCGCTTGCACTGCTTACCGAACTTTCCTTAGTTTTCATCCCTTTTCTATTTCAATACCTTGGCCCTTACTTCCCTTGGACCCTTCTCTGTATTAATATTTACCTCTCGGCCCCACCGTCGGAACGCCACCTTTTCGACGTCGACTTTTCGTCCCTTCGATATTTTCCGATTAAATACCCCAATTTTGCTTTCTCACGCGGATCAATTTATGGGGATTTAAAAAAAAATACATTTTTCAACCCCTCCCCGCTTCCCTTCGATATCCTTCCCTTTCGTCGGGAAATTAAGGGATGAATCAATAAGACAATTGGATTCGTGGTATGAACATATAATAACAATTTATTAACAAACATAATGTACATGGTGACTTCGTGGTTGTTGCTAAAATGTAAAAATGCCTATCCCGTGCGGTAAATCCAAGTTTCACATACGGACTAGCCTTAAGGAATTGGAGCACGATCCAAGAAACTTTTTGTCTCTCCTGTACGTGGCAAACGTAATGCTATTCGATTGGGTGCATAAATTAATCTTTAACAACAGCAAATACTGATATTTCAATTTATGTACTCATCATTGCGTTCAATCACACTAGATTATTTAAGACAAATTTTAATTAGCGCTTCTAGATCTTTTCTATGGTATAACCAACTTTTGGGAGGGTTGTGTACTTTTGTCCTAAATAATCCTTTATCTGTTTTTTTTTATTATAGTATTCCATCTCTCTCTCTCTCACTCGTTCGTTCATCTTTCATGATTATTCTCTCAAATACACTCGCGGGCACGCACTTATTTTCAAAGTAATGTTAATAGAAAATAATATAAATATGACATGAGGTACCAACTTAAAATCTACATAACATTTGTACAATTCGGATTGGGCCTTTTTCTTTTTAAATACGATTAAATTTGGACATTTTTGATAACGGTTCCGCTGAGCAGATCACCGCGCACTAATATTTCATTAATTTTTCCTTCTCCTTTTATACAATTACAGCTCTGGTTTTTTTTTTGCATCTGCACCCTTTTCACGGGCCGTACGTCATTTATTTATCGTCATTAAAAATTGTGCTCAGCTAACCTCGCGATCGTTTTCATCGTACGAGACGATCGCAGCTGTCATGTATACAAGGTGTCCTTAACGATAAATTGATATATCCATGGGACGAGGAGTATTGAGAAATGTCTAAAAGATAACTGACACGGGTCTTCGTAATTGTTCAAGGTCAAGGGTGGTGCCGGACGAGTTGGTTGGCGTGGATACCAGTGACGTAGCACCAGGACTACTTCCGGGACTGCTACTGGATCCGGCGATACTCCCCGCTGAACCTGAAGTCGAGGACGTCGGGAACATGAGGGAGGATGGCATCGACATGGAGGAGGAGGTCGTCGTCGTGGCCGACGTATGTGAATGCTGAATGGCTCCAGGATGATGATGATGATGATGATGGTGGTGCGGCGAAAGTGAATGTGAACTGGTGGAGAACAGATGCGGTGAGAGATGCGCCGCGGCGGCCGCGGCCGCAGCCACGGCGCTGCTGGCACCGCTACCAGGATGATAGGGTTTCGACGCAGCAGCAGCGGCAGCCGCTGCTGAGGTCGTCGTCGTGGGGTAGAGACTCGAGTAGAAGCTGCTTACGACGGCTGCTGCGGAGGCGGCAGCAGCGTTGTTATTGGCTGCGTCGGCGGCGGCCGCCGCGGCGGCAGCAGCCGAAGACGGGTTACCCTGACCGCCGGCCACGAGCTTGCTCAGATGAACCGCGTCGAAGGCTGATCCGAAGTAGGTTGGCAGGGGCGGAAAGTCCAGATGATGATGTCCCATGGGTGCTGCTGAAGCGGCGAAGTAGTGTGGCAATGGAAAACTCGCGAAACCACCTGGACCGCTACCGACGGGACTGATCGAACCAGGTTTGCCACCGGGATTCACTGGCACAGACGCTTTTGGCTTTCTTCTTGGTCTGTACTTGTAATCCGGATGCTCCTTCATGTGCATGGCACGTAATCTCTTCGCCTCGTCGATGAAAGGTCGCTTGTCTGTCTCTGATAGTAATTTCCATTCGGCACCTAACCTCTTTGATATCTCAGAATTGTGCATCTTTGGGTTATCCAGGGCGATCTTCTTCCGCTGAATCCTGGACCAGACCATGAAGGCGTTCATGGGCCGCTTTATGTGCTGCTCTTGCGCACCACCTCCACCACCAACGGCACCATTCACGCCAGGGGATCCTTGCTGTCCCGATGACATTTCCTGGGCCATGTGGTGCACCGTGTGAAATTCCATTCCGGACAAAAATCCATAACCAGGATGCGGATGTCCGTGAGGATGAGTATGTGAGCTCATCATTTTGACGTCCCTGTAAGGAATCCTTACGAATTCCTCAATTCTACTGCTACTCTCGCACCTTTCACCGCGCTCTTGTCCACTAGTTATCACTGGTAATAGGTATGAATTTCTCTTTTCTTTTTCAAAATCCTATTCAACCAAATGTCACTTACACGTTCACGTTCACAGGTTTGATTTAATTCCTGTCCAGCTCAACTGATCCGCTCACAGGAGCGCGGATGACACGTGTTCGCCTCTTCCAGTGTGGCAGTTCCTCGTGGTAAAATGTTATTAGGATTTAACAGTCAATTGTCAATAATAATTCCAACAATCTTTCCCCTTTTTACTCATCAACTTCACAGCACAGGCCCACTGCTGAAGCCAGTACTGCTTTCTGTATGTCTGTTGCAGCAGCTATACGTTCTGCAACGTTCTCGAAGGGAGTACCGGTGTCGACTGAGAACGAACTGGCCCGACGCTTCCCGATTTGCCCTCGAGGCACTTCGAGGCGGAACCAGCCTCGTCACCGACGCCACACCCCTCGGCGCAACCCTCATGACATCATTGGTTCAACCGTAGGGACACTCATCCCCCACCAGATTCTCAGCTTGTCGGTAGCTGTAATTATTACTATTGATCACCGAACGATGAACTAGAGAAATACAGTGAGCTTCACTAGGTTAGGTCCGATCGTTTTACAAGCAAATCGGGTTATTAATACTTTTTACCCTGTAACGAAGAAAACCCCCTATCATTCTCAAACCGTGTCACAATTTCCATCCCTTGTGCTCGACCTCCCAGCCACCCCCTGTCACCAGCCCACTATAGACCACTTACATATCTATAACATTATCGCTCAACCCCTACGACTCATCCCTCGACCCATTCAACTGTTCATTATATTTTTTTCGGTTACCATCACTCAAGTCAATAACGTCACAATGGGTATACCGTTTTCAAAATCAATTGTCTACCCGGGAAAAAATAAACAATAGCAATCCTAGAGTCATCAACATTTTCAAATTGTACAAAAATCATTTTTAATTCTCAAAATCATATGCACTACCATCCTCTGACCCTTGTCACGAATAATTTACATAATATAATTATACCTAGGTATAATGGTACCTCCCGATTAGTCTAATACAACCAAGCCCAATAACAAAACTAATTTTGATATATCCTACAGGGGATGCGTGGTAGCAGCCATTGTCATCAGCCAAGTAAAACAGTGCCAAGGCTTTGCCAGTTGCGTCGTCAAGGGACGGTAAACTTTTCCTGGGCTCGAATCCTCCTTAAAACAATAGACGTCGAAATCCCCTTCGTTCGGTTCCTATGGGAAATCTGGGGGCGACAATGCTGGAGGAAAAAAAAAAGCATATAAAAGAATAGAGGTAAGAGGTGGAGGAAGAAACAAGAGAGAAAAAAAAATTTCTCGACAGCAGCCACTTGGATCAGAATGAAAAGGCAACAACGGCGAAAAAGCAATGCCGAGGACGCACCCCCCCCCCCCCCCCTTTTTTTCCC
>NW_014333955.1:12137-12853 GCF_000341935.2 Cephus cinctus | reverse complement strand
CTATTTTTTTCCCCAATTTCAAGCACTGCTATCCCACAGGACTCTCCACTGGCAATGTCGCTGACACAAAGCCCTGCTATATACGTGACTATATTAGTCGCCGCTTGTCCTTTGTCAAATTTTACCCTCTGACCTCGCCGCGTCCTCCCCCCATTACCCTATACC
Organism: Cephus cinctus; assembly: GCF_000341935.2. Lineage (NCBI taxonomy): Eukaryota > Metazoa > Arthropoda > Insecta > Hymenoptera > Cephidae > Cephus > Cephus cinctus. The sequence continues at coordinate 12,688 of NW_014333955.1, read as the reverse complement.
TTCCTTAGGCTTCGCTATACGCAAATCCACCCTTAAGCAGTTACGTTCTGATTTCGCGAGCTCCCTTATTATTTATTAACCTCGTATACCTCACTAAACCCAAATACGATACCTACCCTGCCTTACATAAATACCTACAAGCGGCTGACTTTTATCACGAACGGCTGGGTGCCCCATGACATTTTCCACCGGGACGCTCGAACTTCGCAAATCGAAATTACGTCTCGCTACGAAATTTTCTGAGAAACATTTTTTTTTCACCAATAAAGTACCTCCTAATCCTTATCCTCCCGTACGGGTTTCTCGGAACATTCAGAAAATCACGAAGTCAACCACGTGAGATGATAACGACGAAATAGCTATAAATAAAAAGAAAAAAGTAGACCAACGACGCAATCACCTTTACAAGGAGCCGAGAACGATGCTGCAAATTGGTATTGAAAAAAATCTCCAAGTCAATTAAAACTCCCTGACAAAAGATTCGGCGAGACAAAATACCAATTATCTCGATGCCTTCCACCCGCCCCCCTTTTCACGGCGTCGATCACCGT
>NW_014333955.1:10156-11362 GCF_000341935.2 Cephus cinctus | reverse complement strand
CCACTTCCGTTGGGTCTTTCAGGGGCGTCGGCTGTCCCTCCGCGTGGGGCTGTAGCTTGCCGAGTTAACCCCCGGGTTCCTCTCCTACCCACAACCCTGGCCTGTCAACGAAACCCCTTTTCGTGCCCTCGGCAAGAGCCGTCGCCACCGCACCTTATTCGATAGAGTCGTGTGGGGGCAGAAAGGGGGGCGCTTACAAGAACTCAATTCCATTAGGCATTGAAGTGAGTAAAACGAGGTAGCTCACTCGTCGTTGTGGATGGGCAGCCATATCTACAGTACACGTCCATATAGCTATGGCCGCATCTCGCTTATCTACCTAATAAAGGTCCTCTCCCTAGAATTCATTGGGTGAATCCCCTGACTCATTCTGCCGGTTCGCCCCCCCCCCAGCCCTTCACTTCGCCAATAAACCACGTGCCAGTGAGGTGTCTGCGAGACAATCTCGTGGGATGACAATACTCTTATCCCACCTATGAATGCCAGGATGGATCCTAGGTAATTTAAGTATCCCACCGCGTACAGAGCCCTATGCGAAAATCCCTTGTTTTACGAAATAATTCATCCCTCGTTTCGCTATACGTATATATACACGCATACCGTACCGTGGCAACCCGTCCATTGGATCCGCGAGACTCCTTTTACGTGAAACGAGGAAATCCATCGGATCCGGGAATGCGAACCGTGACAATAGACTCGTCTCGCTTCGCTTCGTATCCACGGGATAAATGCTTATAGTATTTCGGAGAGAATCACAGAACGAATGACAGACCTGGACAAAAAAAGCGAGGGAAATTTGAAAAGAGGCTCGAAACAATTTTCTTTTTTTTTATTCATCCCTTAGCTTCAATCTGGCTGATAGGATTCACGGGATATTCGGAAACGTCCTAATTAGGAGAAAAAAAAATTACCCCCCCCCCTCCTCCCTTATTTCGATATTATACGCGTATCGACTATATATACCGCTTCACCTGTAGGGGGTAGTTTTTACGGGTCGAAAATCACACCCCATGCGTACGTAATTCGATGCACGGGATTATCAATAACGCTCGACGTTAATCCTGCAAATTAAGGCGTCCTCGATGACGACGACGGGGTGGGAGTGGGTGGGTGGGGATGATTGCGCCTGGCAATCGCAGCGACATACTTTGCCCATGGATTATATAGGCAAATGGTAAAGGCGTACAGTGAGACACGCATGGATCA
>NW_014333955.1:835-9664 GCF_000341935.2 Cephus cinctus | reverse complement strand
GACCATTCCTATACCCTGTTCACCCCCTTCGCTTTGCCTATATATGTATATAAGAGTATATATTTATATGCCTGTTTATTTAGCAGTCTACCTACTTCTATGTCTGCCTCGATGCCTTGCCTGCCCAGGAGCTGAAAGTTGCCGCATGCGTGCGTGCGTGACTCCGCGTACGCGTAACGTATGGGGTAACAACCTCCGTAACTACACCGTAAACCGTAGGAGAGCGCAGACGTAATTAATGGGAAACCCAATCGCCGCGACTGGTGCCAGGGGACTTTGGAGGACGGTGTTGGAATCGCTGTGAGGCCTTTATGAGACGTAATGACTAATTGAGATTGGAAAATGGCATCGAGTTTCTGGAATGAAAGGAGGTGTCGGAGGTATTGCAAAAATTTTATTGAATTTAAGGACACCTTGTATAATGGCTCTTAGAGATTGGGATTGCAACGTAAGCGGAGGGAGGTCGTTGGGATCTTATGTATGATATCGCATGGTAGCAGGATCTGTATATTTATTTCTGTAGTTTATGACTCGTATGAATTATTTGTTAATTTTTTTTTTTTAATTGATATTTATTAATCTAACGGTATCCTAATATCATCTTCGTTTCTATTCCCATAGACGTCTACGAGCTTCTGGCATCGACGGGGAGCCTGTATACTCACCCCATTCCTGGAACGTTTGCCACTCGTTTATATTCAAGAAGGCTCGTCGACATTAAGATAATTACTTTCCAGTAGGCCTCGTGCTTGTTTTCCTGTGCTGGTACTACGGCGGAATACTATTATGCTTCGTAGCGAAGAGAGTGCCTGTAGAGAAAGGACAGAGAATACGGAGAAGAGAAAGTAGATATAGTGTACAAAACCCAGGAACCACCACTAGAAGGGAAGCCCTCAGTGTAGGTACTGGAGTGAGGGGGGAGGGGAGGTTTAGAAGTGAAGTGGAGGGGAGGCAGGGGATTTGTATTTTAGAAAGGGTACCGGCGAGCATTGAATCGCGTTACATCTCGCTCTTTCTACGTCGGCTGTCATTAATTTAATTATTTTCGCCCGACAACAATATTGTCAACAGTCATTGTCAAGCGTGGAAATTGATTGCGGTTTCCTATCCCGTAGAGAGACTCGGCGTCTGTCCGTTGAGAATTTGCACACGTATGGTACACAACCTGCAGCCAGAGAAACATCAGGAAATACTCAACCACCATCTTTCACCCGGTAGACAGGAGTTACGTGATGCGGTATATGATCGTGTGTATATTCTGTGTATGATAAAAAAGAAAGGATGCAAAATAAATAAAGGAAAATACTACAGACGCAAGAATGGAAGGTGCAAAGGAAGGAAGTAAAAAGTAGGAAAATACAGTACGAACTCGGCTTCCGTATTGTCTGGTTACCACCCCCTGGTATTGTATTGGGCGTGAGTTCACCGTTATTCGCCATTTTGTTCTCTCATCCTCGTATTCCGAGCTTGCGTGGTACAGCCTCTGGCATCCTCTCTGCCATCGCCGTTACTCGAGACAAAAGCCAATGCAGGTAACGCGCCATGACTGTAATACACAATACAACAATAACGATACTGTAATGTTATCGGTACACACGGTATATCGAGGAGGCCATACGAAAATTCGACAGCGATGCGGCAAGTAGCGTAACTAAAATACCTTCAGTTGCATTGTGGGACGCCGAGTGACAGGTGCAGTTGTGTATACAAATTCTCTTCTCTTCGTTTTGACTCCTGTGTTCTCAAGATTTATCGTTTATGACTGGGCCAACTGGTGGTTGGGTAAGTAACGCAATCAATATATTATTATGTAATGTATCCACAAACCTACCACCTGTATAATTTGTTAACGATAGCCACCTATTGGCATTGGTGGTATGCTTAAACGCTCCAACGTTGTCCGGCAGTATCTGTCTAAACGGAGCGTCGTGTTTGACAATGGAGATGCATGCACAACAACGTGGCCATAGTTCGAAAGCACAATGAGATACTAGACAATGACGCCGTGTGTGTTAAGTTAGGTATCCGCTCCATAGTTCCCCATGAACGGATACTGTTCCTGCGTACAGTCACTAGCAATAGCACTGCCTAACCTATCTAGCTAGCTATCCACTTACAGTACTAACCAACCGTCACTGTCCCGTTTATTTACTTATTCGCTTCTATACCCATTTAGTATAAAGTATCCGCATTAATTCACTGTCACGGTAGCCACTGCTTATTGTCAATTGTACGGTTAATTGACCACGCGAGCATAATCACCGTTATGAATTCAAACGTCAAGGGTCGAGCGTGGCTTTTGTCGATGCGATTGTGGCGCCATTTATTTGCCAAAAAGAGAAGACGGGAAATTCAGTAAACTCACACGGGCGCTACGTGTCTCCTTACGCGTTACTGGCTCTGTGTGTAGTGCCTCGTAGATGCATATACAGGATTTTTCTTTTTCATTTGTAAAGTGGACCTCGGTGAGACGCGCGTTGGATGCATTTGAAGGTAATACAGTCGGGCCCGGCAAGTCACAATACGCATTGTGAGACTATTTCTCAGTCTGGGCTTTCATCGGAACTGGTTTCGCGGAATGAAAATAAAAATCAACCGACTACTCATTCCACTTTGGCTCTATGTACGACGTTCTCCTACTTCTCTTCCTTCTTCTCCCACAGCCACTACTACTACTCTGCTTCCACGTCCTCGTTGTCCTCTTCTTCCTCAACTTCCACTTGGTTCTGTATCTGAATGCGACTTACAAGATTATTGGATTATATCTGCTGCTCCCATTGCTACTATTACCGCTCCCGCTATTACCATACGTATAACAGATAGTAATATCCTCCAGGCATATTTTCATCCAAGTCCCCATAATATCCAAGAGTTCGATAACACTATCACCAACAACAAATACATCCTGAAGTGACCATAAAGCTATATTCCTTTGTAAATATCGTAAAAATATTGTTACGTAAATTTTATTTTTTTTTCCTTTCCACTCGAACCCCTAACAATAATGTTAGAGTATCGTAAAAAAATCGTTATCGTTAAAAGTTGCCAATGTCTGGGGAAATTTTTTTGTAAAAAAGTAAACAAACTAATTATCCTATAAATATAAAACTCACTACGAGCTAGGCCTTGGAGATCGACCGAATTCGCATAACATCAGCTTTTTCCTCGTCGTATCTGTCGGTTCAACGAGCCAGGCAATATGTCGAGCAAATACGTCCCGAAGATAAATTATGTTTGCGGGAGGAATTGAAATAGAATCGTAACGTGGAGTGGTCCCACTGGCGAACTCCCATGGAGGCTGTAATCGAGCGCGAATACGTCTCTATCTATCTATATATATATAGATACAAGCATAAACCAGTAAATACAGAAGGTGTCACAAACTGGGCCGGGGGTTTGAAGTGCGTCAGTGCGTCCACATAGAGATCTAGACATGACATAACCCCTCATATGCTAAAGGTGGCCAACACAGCCAAGTAGACGGTGAGTCCAAGTAAAGGCACCCTCAAAATATTTCCACCTCCCTCCCAGTAGCCCACCGACCGTCCTACCTCCGCGGGTGGCAGTTGCAAGGGTGGTTAGTTGACGTCCTGCGGGGTCAGTCCTAACCAATATTTTCGCACCAAGTAACCCCGGCGCTATTACCACAAGAATGACATTTCGACTCTATAGGTATATATGCTCCCTCCCCACTCTTTGCTCTTTCTACCCTCCCCCCTTCCCTTCTCACCACCCCTACTCTCGCACGGCCTGTAAACAATGACGTAAACAATGAACGTGGCAAACACGGCAATTCACGCTATTCTTCAATGCGGCGACAATAACGACCGTGATTTTGACAGTTCCAATGACGGGGTTGCGCCCTGCACCCCTGAATAGGTGTTTACTTAACAATCGGGAGTAATTGTACACTGGCAGCGGGCTGCTGATGCTGGTACCAACTATTATAGTACAGTCTGGCGTACTGTAGCACGGTATAGTGTGCTACAGCCCATTTCCTAGTATATAGTATTGCCAATGGTATTCCTATATCGTCTCTACTGGCTCTTTGGTATTGCCAGCACTATTATTATTACTATTATTCAACGTGGTTGGTGATGGTGTTAAATTGAGGGCGGATATACAGCCCTTACCCTCCATTTACTCCTCAAACGGTTTTCTCTTATTTCTTCTCACGTTATGTTTCCTACCCTTGCTTCTGACAGGGGTAGTTATTATGGGTTTCTGTCTTTTTTTTTTTTTTTTGGGGAATTTTTAATGATTTCGCGAATTCGTAGGTGGTTTCTGGGTACGTTTGACGCGGGTGAAGTTTTTTTTTTTTTTTTTTTTTATAAGGATTTTAGGGGTTGAAATTCAGGTTTTTTTGTGTTCAGTGCGTGACGGGGTTGGTATTCGTGGTTTCTACTAGTAAATTTACTTCCGGTGGGTACTGTCCGCCATTTTTATTAAGTCTGTTATGTAATTTTAAGTTATCGCTGTATTTTTTTTTTTTTTTTTTTTTTTAATAAGGATTTTAGGGGTTGAAATTCAGGTTTTTTTGTGTTCAGTGCGTGACGGGGTTGGTATTCGTGGTTTCTACTAGTAAATTTACTTCCGGTGGGTACTGTCCGCCATTTTTATTAAGTCTGTTATGTAATTTTAAGTTATCGCTGTATATACCGTATATATTTACACGCATAGAGCACACGCACTGATCGGCACTAACGAGATTGTATAAATGATGCTGTGTCACGAAAGGCAAAAACTCTGGTCGATAAGTTTCAGTTGATAACAGAGAAGTTAAGTAACTCGTTAAGGGTTGTTAGAGATGTTTACAGTAATTATCCCAAGTAAAAGTTGCTTCAAGTATTTAAGAGTTATATTAAGGTAAACAGAGGGAAATTATTCGAGGTTCATTTTTTCTTTTTTTTGAGGAAATTTTTATCATCCACCTTTTTTTTCATTCCCCGTGTACAGAATCATCCCCTATTATTTTTTTTATCTCCGTCTTGAAATTCCATCCACTTTTTCTTTCTCAGCTGCTTCTGACGTCCACCCGCACTTCGGGTGGCGGCGCCACAATCGCTCCGGCCGTTGGATCCTCCTTGTGTCGGGTGTGCGTTAGAAAAATAAGAAGGCATTTTAATGAGACACAATACCATCCCCCGAATAATGACATTCTTGCGGCGCGAGGTATTATGGCGACGCAAGCTTTCCCGTTTCGTATATACTCCCGCACCCTCTTCTTGCGCACGACATAGCGCACAACACAGTTAAAAGCCTATGAAAGCATATTGTGTGTACGCTACGTTGTGCCCTATTGTCCACAGTGAAAAAGGAGTTAGGGGACGCTACAATTTTAAAGGGGCGTTGCCGGGCGCCGTCGAATCGAATATCCTGCGTAACATTTTTATGCGAATCACAGTACCAACGTTATTATTATTCTCTTGCGTTCTTGCCTACCCCTCTACGCCACTGTCTGCTCCTCTTGTCTCTTTTATTTATTTTTTTTTCGCACCCCGCACCGCAGATCTCCTATCTGTCTCGTATGAGCTTGTTGGATATTTGTGATTTTGTAAAATTATATTTTTTGCTTTGAGAATCGGTGTACTGTGGATTAGAGATGATTTTTGGCGAGTGTATTTTTAAATGTGTGAAAATTTCGGACTGGGGTTGATTATAGAGAATCGTGATAAAGGTAAAACATTTTTTTTTCTTGTTCACAAATTTTTGGTGCTCCATATGATGTTTTGGACATTCATCTAATGAGTATTTCTTGTTTTATGACATTCTTGCATCCCTAGTGAGATATGTTTACAGTGTTTTATTTCAACGTGGTGCCATCTGTTTCAGGAGTACTCAAGCTGTTCAGTGATTATGGTAAAGACAACCCTGTCAAATTCTGCTTCACCATTACCATCTTGCAGAGCTCGTTCCTTTGGATTATACCTGCAATGGTATAAATACAATTTAGATTTTTATCTTCTGTAATAGTAAGTTCCATCTGTTATGTAACGCGTGAAGCTATTAAGAGATAGTAGAAACAAGAATAAGTATATAATGCTTGTCGTAATATGTATGCTTGTCGCAATATATATGCTTGTCGTAACGATTACAGTGTACAATACTTTATTATACTAATTTTATATGAAATAAGGTTACTGCACTTTGGAAATACGTGGCCGCAGCATGGTAAGCATTTAGCTCCGAGTTTACCGCTTATGGGGGCAGTACATGCAGCGCCATCTCTTTGACAAGCGATGAACCCGCTCGACTACCTCCTGGAGCTCATACGCGCACTGTACTGCAGTGCCGCACGCTCACGGAATTTATCGTCGCTGATCCTTCCCTTTAGTAAAAAGGTAGGGAAGCAAATTTTATCGCAGAAGGTACACTGATTTTCTTAGAGATTGCGCCACTTATCATGCCCAGGAAGTGCTCCCCCCCTTAAAGACGAAAATTCGAACTAATATAAATTCATTTATTATTAATTGACCCATTCCAAGTTTCGATGATGCGATTTTCAGGTTACATTCTAAATCTTTTTTGTCATAGACAGTAGCGTTGAAGAAAAATTAAGTCGGGAGATGGATGCTAAATGAATGAGGGATGAAATAAGGAAAGACGGTGGAAATAATGGCAGGGAATATAAAGGATAGCCGAAGACGGTGTCGAAGCATATAAAGAGAAGAATGCAGTTAGGACGGAGGAGAGTATGTGACAGACAGAACTCAATCGTACTCTGGGATATTCACAGAGGACAAAGGCATATCAACGCGTAAGTGTTTCAAGATAATTTATTCGACAAATATAAATAATAATGAAACAGTATATAAAGTACAGATGTACATGTACATGTATGTACATGGCCTGTGAAAGCTTAGCAATAATAATATCATTAGATATGTATTAAATATGTCACTACAATATAATATATACGTTCCACGTTATAGGTACCATTACTTTGGACGTTTCCTTTTTCAAGGGACATTTTAACAACTTAGTTTCCAAGGACATACTTGGAGGAGAGTGAGGCAAATGGAAACGAGCGGCAAATTTTATCGAAGGTTTCTGTGCTGCAGATGAATAAAATAGTGGGTAAAGAAAAAGAAGCAACACTAAAGCTGATGAATAGGTTACTGCAAAAAGCAATCACTAATCAACAAAGAAGGAGTTTACAAGATGTATGAAATTATCGATTGACACTGTTAATAGTTAACACTAAACATACCGACAATTTTTTATAAACGTATTTTTGGCTTCAAAAGGGTCAAATGACCCATCGATGGTACGATTAGTGTTAATTCAAATTGAATATTAATAAATTAAGTGTTTGGAATATTAAAATAATGAAATCAACAAAGTTAGATGTTAACACTTGGAAATCAGAAATGCTGGCGAAGAATATTCAGAAGTAATGGAAATTGCCGTGGCGCAGGACTCTAGAGTGGGGGAAGTGTGGGGGGGAGCGCTCGAGGCAGTGCCCGGACTCCGAGCGCTCATTCTTCCTCGAGCCGGTCTCCTATACTGGTCTCTTGGAATCATTTCAATTATCCCTTTGCAACCTTCTTGTCTTTCTATATTTATTTCTTCTTTACTTCCTTCTTTCTTTATATTTCATTCTTTACTTTCTTATTTATCTCTTTCCTTATTTCTTCTCAACTTTCATAACTCTATTCCTCACTTTTCTACTTCTTCACTTCATTTCTATATTCATTTCCTTCTTATATTCGCTTTTATCATTTCTTTCTTATTATCTTATTCTCACTTCTTTATTTCTATATCCATTTCCAACTTTCTTCTTCTTCTATATTCATTTCTTCTTTAATTCCTTATTTTCTTGTCTTTTATTCTTCACTTTCTTATTTATCTCTTTCTTTATTTCTTTCTTCTCGTTTCGCTTTTTTCCCTCTCACTTTTCATTGTATTTGTCTTACTTTTCCTAACCCTTTGGTCGGGTCGAGCATATTAATTCAAGTAGTGATATAAGAGTAGTCATCCGGTTAGTGCAGCTAGACTTAAGACCATGGTGTCGGGGGTTGCCCTTCCGCCTCTTCCGCTGAGCTTGCTCAGTGGTTGGTGGCCCAAGTTGTGGCCGCAACAGGACCTTATGGGTCTCCCGACGGGGGCCTTGAGCCCCCTTAGGGTATCTACGGCCATGGTCTTTCGTATAGTGAATCTAGCCAGGTGTCTAGCTCTCGCGTATTTAGTATAATTTGTTCGCTTTGCTAAAAACGCTCCAACATGTCTTGACCCTTGGGCACTTGTGTGGGTAGAGACGATCCTATTTGTCCGTGGGGAGGTCGGAGGGGTAGTCCGTTGACTTTGGGTAAAGTCCTACTTGTGCTTGTGCTTGGGGGTCACTTCACTTGGGATAGGTGCGGGTGCTATTGAGCACCCGCTAGTATAAAGTCACCCTCTGTCGGAGACATTTTGCGCGGGGATCGATGGCTAACGGGGCCCCCCGCCGGCGGCGGGCGTGGTTCCTTACGTCTAACCCACTGGGCTTGCCCGTGGGAAGGGACGGAGGTTGTAGCGTTAAATATCGTCCTTCCGGATGTCCCGGCGTGCCCGCAAGGGTTCGCTGGGTGCTACGCCCGCGGTCTTTCGTTGCGGTGAATCTTGACTAAGGGCAGACCTTTCGCGTTTAACTTGTCCCTTTTGCGTTTAACTCATCTTAGCTTCTTCGCGTTTAACTTCACCTTACCCCCTTGTGCGTTTTTCTTGTCCCTCGACCCGACTTCCTTCCCTTCCTGAGGTTTTTCCCCCCTAGTCCTGTGCGCGAAAGCCGCAGGACTCGGGGGTTTTCCTCAAAAAAAAAACAAAAAAAAACACGGTCCCCTATGGGGC
>NW_014333955.1:0-144 GCF_000341935.2 Cephus cinctus | reverse complement strand
ATTTGTCGAATAAATTATCTTGTAACACTTATACACTTTTCGAATCTCCTATTCCTTCCTGTGTCCCCATCACTTTCCTCCTAGTATATCCTTTGAAACTAAGTCGTTAAAAAGTCCAAAGTGGTAGCGCATGTAACATACCAC